>NW_023270807.1:76718286-76840310 GCF_011800145.1 Mirounga leonina
TTGAATAGAGTAACCAATTAGAAGCAAGTTCTTTGAGTGATATGAGCCAAAGATACTTTGATGACTGATAGGTATGAGTTCATACCGCTTTTCTTTGGCTAAATCATTCACCTATTGTGTCAATCTTAGCCAGCTGGTAAAATATATACAGACAGCTTATTCTTGACATACATATTCTGCTAGCAAAATACAGGTTTATTTATTCCTTTTAAGCTCAAATGAGTGCACAGATATGTCCAGTGCTTGTTTGCCTATGCTATGTCATAAGAAAGAAATAGCTGTTTCCTCAACCATTTCTCAGATGATCAAGTCCAGAAATCACCCATCAAGTGAGACAGCAGATGGACGATGTCAACCAGTGTTCAGTAATTGTGAGGATCTCACTGCTAGTCAGAAAGCAACCATCCAAAAATATAACTCCATTCCAAATTAGCCAAGTTTTTGGTAAGAGAGAAGTTTAATGTTTTTCTTCCCTGGATACAAGAGCAGCAATAGATGCCTATGAAATCTATAATAGTACATCTCAAATTTTAACTTACATACTAGTGACTTGGGTATCTTGTTAAAATCCAAATTCTTACTCATCAGTTATTGATAAGACCCAAGATTCTGTATTTCTAACAGCCAACCAGGTGATGTTGCTGTTGTTTTGAGGACCACACTTGAAATAGCAAGGGTATAGATGATAAACTCTTATATTTTTCTCTTTTCATAGATTCGAAAGTACCTTCACATATATAATGTCATATGAGTCTCACAATAAGTCTGTTAGATTGACATGAGATGTGTTGTTGGTGGTAAAGAAAAAGAGATTCAGCACTTAAGAGATTTGTTGTAAATCACTCCACATCTATTGTCTTAGAGCCCCTCCTTCTAGATTATCTTTCCTCCATTAGTCTTTTACATTTAAAAAACTGCCTCTGCATGTCCTACATCACAAAAACAGAGACATATGTCAAAAATATATTTTAAAAAATATTAACCAATGCCTTTCTTTCCATAAGGATAATTTTGTCAACATGCTGTGGCTATGGTGGCTTTTGAATGATTTCCTGTCTCAGAAATTAGAGAAGACTAAACAGCTCACAGCAGAGATAATATAGGAGCTTAGATACAAAGTTAGAAGAAACCCTTTCAATAATTATGGATACCAGATCATATGGTAGAGGAAAACGTATGTAAAGAGACCAAGGCTGGAGAACTCATGGTGTGTGTTTATAGATAGAGGATAGTGGCGGGTGGGAAAGTAAGCTGCCAAGATTGGAGGCAAGGTTTATAGGTAAGATGCTTTTAACCTGGACCTGAAGTGAAGGAAAAATATTCAAAGACAATTTTGAATAGACAAAATTCCACAGATCTGGTAATCTTTTTAAAATGTCTGTGTGGGTGCAGGGGGAGAGGTGGTAGTGGTGGATTAGACGAAAGGAGACCATGGGAGGAAATACGGTGGGGGCAGTACAATGTAGTGGTAATGAATCTATCTCTGTTCCCTGCAGATACTCATTTAGAAAAGATAACTAGCACAGGTGTGTGTTGGAAACAAGAGGGTTAAGTCATCGGTTTGCTTTTCTATTGAGGCAAGAGATGATGAGAGCTAAAACTATGTTCTTACCAGGAGAGAAAAAAAAAGTGGGGAGCACAGATTTTGGAGATACATAACTTGATACCTAGCGGACACTGGGTTCTAAAAGAGAAGGAGAAGCTGCAAATGACTCAGAAGTTTAAGTCAGTGTACTGAATGGTGACTCGTGAGTTCCATTTCTTGAGATAAGGAACAAAAACACTAACAACAAAAAGACAATGGAGGAGCTGTTGAGTTCAATCTTAAAGTGACATGTAGGCAGAATAACCAAGTGGAAATGTTTGTTAGACAGTTAGAAATACAGGTATGGAACTCCAAAGAGTTTATGAATATTAATATTCTTGATAAGTAAGAAAAATAATTTCTGCTTATTACTTATGCAAGTCTTTTTTGTTTTTAATTATATTACCACTTATAATTAATATCCATTGCTTCCCAAAAAGAACACTTAGCTATTCTTCAATTACCTAATGAAATGCATGTCCCATTTGCCATCATTTTCATTGGCGGGTAAAAGACAAAGGAATTTCGTGGCTAATAATATGCCATGTCAAAAATAAATCATTATAAATGTTGCTCCAGTATTTAAAAATGTAGTCATTTTTTGTTGTTGTTTTATTTTTAACAGTGTGGGTTGAATGGTTTAGTTTTTGCCAAAGAAAGTTTTTTTGTTTTTTTTTTGGAGGGGGGAGGTTTGGATATGAGAAACATTAAACGTGGTCAAATATTGTATAGGAGTCTGTATAATATGAAGTAAGAAAACCATCCCCTGGTTTTGGCAACAAACATGTTAGTGGTCACCTTCACACAAAGATTTTAGGAGAAAAGATCATTCTGCGGGAGTGTCCTCCTTCATATATGGTCAACTTTAATTTAATCTCCCCTTTCATTATTCCCTCAAAGCTCAGGGGTATTTTGTTCTTCCTCATAATTAAGCTAATTCCCTCCACCTAGAGTGTCCCAACTTCTCTCAAATCTGGGACAGTTCTCTCCTAATCAGTATCTCCCTCTGGATTTCTTGCTCTTCCTTTCCCTGGAATACTCTGCTGGATTATCACCAACATGAGAACAACAAACATGCTTCATTGATTCTACCTGCTGAAATAAAATATTTTGCCTCCCTTTAATAACAAACTCATGGAAAAAGTAGTTTGTGCTCTGCCCCTACTTACTGGTGAGTCCCTTTGTTAATTCCGCTAAGCTGTTTCTACTTCCACCAGTCTACTGAAAATGCTCTCCAAAAGGTCACAAAATGACAGGTTTTTTTTCAAATATAATGGCTTTTTCTCAGTCATCATGTCTGATGACCTTTCTGAGACGTTCGTACTGCTGACTTTTCCACGTGTTCTCAAAAGGGTCCCCGTTTTGGGATGCTGAGACACTGTATTTCCTGGTCTTCCAGGTAACCCACTTCTATTTTTCCAAGAAGCTGTCTTTCATTCCCTTCATTCCCCTCTCAGTGTTACTTTTTCTCAAACAACTCCTTTTCTCCTTTGCCTCTGAACTCTAAATGTCTAAACTCACATATACCAAACCTAGTCTGAGGATCCCAAGTGAATGCTCCCAATTTCCTAGGGTCGCTAGCATATCTCTGTGTGCATGTCCCACTAGCATCCACCCACCTGCGCTGCCTTTGCAACCTCTGCGTTTGATCACCTTCTCATCCTTTCATGCTTGAGACCTTGGAGTTCAGTATAGCTAATGTCATCAATGCCTGTTCTTTTCCTGTGAAACAGCTTGACAGTTACAGAAGCAGCGATAGTGCAGTACAGAGAGTATGACTGTGTTTTTAAAGTGTATGATTTCATGTAACTGAAAGAATATATAACAAGATGCTTTTAGTATTTTCAGTGGGTTGCTAAGTTCTGTGTTGCTTAAAAACTTAATTCCTCGTAATTCCACACTGTAGTCGTGGCTATAAATAATCTTGAAAATAAACAAAGTTCACTTCCTCATTGCTTCTTCTCTGAACCAATTTCTCCCATCTTTACTTATGATTTAACTTTTATGTATTTTTCCTTTTACCTACTTTCTCCCATCTTTAATACTTAGATTACTGGAAAACACTCTTGAGTCAAATCCCTGACTGAAAATTCTTTCTATAGGATTTCACTCCACACACCATTATATGCCCTATGATATTACTCTCTTCTTCCGATTCACATTCTAAGAATTCAAACTTTTCACTTGGGCCTCCTAATCCCCCTTTCCTGGATTTCCAGAACCACCCTCCTTTGGCTACATGCCACAGCTGCAGTCTTGCCACCTTCTGTTCCTCATTCGGTGCCTACCATCTGCTTTGGTCTTTGGTCCTTTCCTCGCAGCCTCCTGCTAACAGCGTGCTCATCCTGCCCCTAAGCTAACTCCTCGATAGAGCTACCATGTACTGAAGCTGAACCAAATGTCAAACATTAAATTGATTTCTTTTAATAACCCTGCTGGCTTGTTATGATGATCTTCATTTGATAGATAAAGAAATTGAAGCTCAGAAATGTTAAGTAATTTAAGTAACGTCACATCCCTAGCAAATGGCAAAAAGAGTCAAATTCACGTCTTTCTACTCTAAAGCTAGCGTTGCTTCCACCATGTTGTATAATCATCTCCCTGTCTCAGTTGCTCTTGCATATTCCTAAAATCCTGGCTTAAATCCATCATCTCCCTAAGGTTTTCCCTGACTGATAAGACCACAGGGTGGCTCCTCCCTCGAGACTTCTAGAGCACCCATCACTAATATAATTGTCTTGTAGCCATCATTTGATAGTTCGTGTCTATGTCCTTGATTATATGCTCTTGGGACGGAAATAATACCTTATCACTTGTTTGTAAGTTTTGCATCACCAAGCACAATCCTGAACATATGGCAGTGATATTTAGCATAATATATGTTTTCAATAAATTGTTGATTGATTATATAACATATGCCATTAATGCTGATTTCCCTTTCCTTTTAGGAAGTTAAAAATAAATATAACATAAAAATAGACATAAATATTTAATGCAAACTAATAATAGGAAATTTATAGTGCATATTACTTTTCCCATTACATACCAACAGTAAAATAAAGCATCAAATACAGTGTTATGCTTACAGGAAGGAGTAACATCGTGTACCTTTTATTTGATCAGCAATCTTTCACTGACACCAGTAAGAGTGCTAACAGCAATAGAGCAATTTTTATATATAGTTTCCCATTTTCTGTCAATATATCTAAAGCTCAGTTATAAGTTTTGATGTTGAGACTCAATATATCATATCTCTATTATGCATTTTTCTCACTGTGTAAAATTGGTCACTTTTTTCCATTTATCTTCCAGAGAATGCAGGCTTTCATATTTCATAAAGTTACTCAAAACCGCTGTTTTTTCACTAAAAAACAATGAATTTCTTGTGCTATGTTAATACTACTTTCAAAAGGAGTGACACTAATTCAAGTTAATATTTAATATATACATAGAAGGGTAAAACAAGTATTACTTACGTATAAGTTAAACTTTGTAAAAATGAGTATATACAAATATTTTAAGACTAATGATATGTACGTCTGTGTGTACATAGAACTTTCATTGTATGGGTAGATTCAGATATAAACTTCTTTTGCATATGTAGATATAGACATATAAACATCTTCATATAGATAAAAAATATTTGGAATAGGGTTAGCCCTAGGAAGATTGTCATTACTAATTGGAATTTTTAGTTTTATTTTTCTGCACCATATTCTATGATGTTTCTTCTTCTGTTAATGCCTGTCTTAAGACTGCCCAGCTAATCTCTTGTCTTCCTCCCTCACAGAAACTGTTTTCAGAAATTCTATTTTCAGAGTATTCCAATTTTCAAAACAATGACCAACGAGGCAATGGATTACCATTCCAAAGAATATTTGCCTATTTAATTAGTAGGAAAAAAGTGGTTGGATCTATTAGGTTGACCCATATGAAACCACTGTTTTTGTGGTAAAAAAGTGGTTGAATATAGGTGATTTCATAAGGCTCAATGAATGTAAGAATAAATTTCAAGTATTTGTCATGATCTGGCTGAAGCCAGAACTGAAATTCACATTGTCCCCTCAGCACTTTGTAAACAGTGCTCAATTACCCATTAGATGAATAAGGACCAGGATATGATAATAGTTCCAGAGCTTTTTGACCTTACCCAGGAAACACAGAATCTATTTTAACTTTAACATACCTTTACATTTATTGCTTATTGCCCTTAAAATATATGGGATGGGTACATCAGTATTTTTTCAATGTTTTGAGCATCTCACGGCCCTACCCATCTTTGATTATAAAACTAGCCTTGTTCATAACAATCAGAACATCTATTTATGTGTAATCTTACAAAGTGTCCTTACCTGCTTTGGGAATCTTTTCATCTTTTTTAATTTCACGTTCTGGGGTAAAGCATAGACATACACAAATACAAACAAACAGGAAAAAAATCAGCATTTGAAAAAACCATATGCATCAGTTTTAATAGATTTTTCTCATCTGTTCTCAATTTCGATTTTAGTTACATACTTTTATCAATATGCAATTAAACATGTGTTCTTAGTAAATTATAAAGTAACTTAAGCAAAATGACTTTGATTTTAAAATCCAGTTTGCTAAAAAATTTCATACTAAACATACTAAGTAATTTGGCATCTTGTCTTTAATAAGAGCCCATTTCTTATGATTCAGAAGTTCTCTAAGTAATACAAATAAAAAATTAATAAAAACCGCTTGGGGGGGAAAAGTGTGGTAATTTTTCCTAATTTAACCAATTCAAGCAATTTATTATTTTTACTGTATACGCTCAATTCATGGAGCGCCACCTGGTGGTTAATTTAATAATTTCAAATTGGTCTAATTCTTGTTTTTATTAGCATTTGTTATTAATTTTATAAGATAAATTAAATTGACTTAAGTTTAGTATAATAATATAAAACTCTATTAGAATGAAGTATTTTGATTTCTCATTGTCTTAGGAAATGGATTTTGTCTAGAAACTGCATTCTAACTTAATATCAGTATAGGATAAACACATAGTTTTATAAACTAAGTAATATTCATGAATCATCTCAACCAAGGTAATGGTTGACTATATTTTCATGTTTCCCAGTTTTTCCTCTTGTTTAAACAGTTTTGTCTAGGTCTTATAGTTCTCCTTTCTTGGCATAAAGTCTTGTTTTGATTAATGAAAGGGTTCCAGTAACTTAAAATTTTTCCTTCCAACAGCAGAAATCTTATCTCATGGTTGGGATACTTTTTATGTACAGTCTATGTTATCAGAGATAGTGCTACCAGGCTTTATTTGAGTTCTAGCCTAATAGAGTCTCATTTTCTGGAGTTATCAAAAAGAAAAAAACCCTCATTTGTTTAACAGCAGAATTTTATATAGTAGAGAATTACATAGACATTCACACTCTACTTCCTATAATACTTGAATGCATATCCTGTAAAAAGTGATATTACCGCTATTATTGCACTTCAGCACTCCCTGGCACACATTCTTCTCTTTTTAGTTAGCACATTTGCTGAATTGGGTAAGGCACACACTATCTTAATACTTCCCATGTGCCTTAATGTTATATAAAATTTTGTTATGTAATTTTTTACTTTATTTATTGTCTGTATCCCCTTTTTAGATTTTAATCTCCACAAGAGCAATAACTGTGTCTTGTTCGCTACTCAAATATCAGCATTTGTTCACATATTTGGCACGTGGTATATGATCGATACATATTATAGGATGAATAAGTGAACAAAATGGTGAATATAGAAAGACCAAATGCTCCCTCTGGTGCATCTGTAGTCCTAGAAGAAATTGATTCATCTCATGCTTCCAGAACTAGAAACAATATTTCAGTGTCCTGGGATGACGTTCACAAACATGTTGCTCATCAAGTAGAGCTATCTCTTTGAAAGAGCTTTGCTTCCCACTCTACACATGCCTCTCTCCCCCTCAGTTACACTGTCGTTGTAATCTTGAAATGGAATTATCTTAGTCTTAATGTTGGTCAAGAGATCTTCTGAAAAAAATAAAAGTTGTTGAGAATATTTTTATGAGTACAGTACAACCAGAACCAACTTTTATCTTGTACATAGAATTTTACAGGCACTCTTATGAACATGCACTGTCCAACACGCATGTGCCCATGGACCCTTGTACTATGATGGAACTATTGATTTGTGGTATTGTGCAAACAACGTTTACAGCGTGATCTCACACGTTATGAGTTCATGGGAAGTGTAAAAAGAAGCTTTGGATCATATCATCTGACTTTAAGAGCAAGCTCACTTACTAAGTTTTGTGACCTTGGGTATTACTTAAAACCCTAAATCTCAATTTTGTCATTCCTACAATGGAGAAAATAATGTTGTAAAATTAAGGAGAATTATAAGTGATGTATAGAAAGAGCTTAATTATTTTAAAATTATGCTCATAAACTTAAATTGCATGGCAATTTTCTTTTTTTCTTTACAGAGTTAGGTCTTTATTCTTGAAGAGGCAAGGCAGGAATTGCTACGTGAGATTATTGTCAAAGGATTTTCTAAGGTGAGCATCACTTTTATTAGGCTTCTTGCTTATTCAGAGCTCTGTGCCTTCATTTTGTAGATGGTGTTACTACTGAAGGTTAAGACTTTAATTTTTGACTCACATATAGATGCCTGTTCCTGGTCATATAAATATAATATATGTATTTATATTTAAGTTTACTCAAAAGGCTTCATTGAGTCACATATAGATGTCTGTTCCTAGTCATATGAAAATGGCAACTATATGTATATATAAATAAAATATACATATTATAAATAAAAATATATGTGTATATTTAAGTTTAGTCAAAAGGCTTTTTTGAGAAGTTTCAGGAAACTAAGGACAGTGGATAGTGCTGGAGATGGGGAACTGGAGGCCAGAAAGAGGGAATGGGAATTTTTATTTTCACCCAATCTTTACTGTTAGAATTTTTTTTTACCATTGATTATTATTGTATAATAACAAAATATCTGATTTTCATAAACATTTGTCACTTGAGCCCTTTATTTTGGGCTCCACATGCAAGTGTTGCAGAGACACGGAATCAAGAAATCGTCACGCTGAGTAGTTGAGGCAGACAGCCTGTCATTTCATGTGCAGCACTGACTTTTCCAGGCTGTTGATTTCATTTATGAAATGTAAATTGCTGATGGGCCTGGGGAGGGGAGCTTCATTAATGATTTTTCAATGTCATCAACACTATGCTCTCAAGTAGAGCAGACCAGGCAACACTTCAGCATGTATGTGCTTGAGTCAGAGAAGGGCATCGTGGAGATCAACTCTGTTTAGGAGTCTCTGTTTTATCTTCATGAAATCAAAAGAAAGAAATCTACACAATATATAGGTCCCAAGAATCAACGTTCTTTTAAGAATGTCTCTATTTTAAGGGTCCCTGGGTGGCTCAGTCAAGCGTCCCACTCTTGGTTGCTGCTCAGGTCATGATGTCAGTGTTGTGGGATCCAGCCCCCGGTAGGGCTCCACGCCCCAAGCAGAGTCTGCTTGGGATTCTCTCTCTCCCTCTCTCTCTGCCCTTCCCCCAGATCTCTCTCTCTCAAATAAATAAATAAATCTTTAAAAAAAAGAATGTCTCAATTTTAAATATTTTTAAGGAAAAGCTGAATATCATCAATTTTTCTTTTTCCACTTTATTTTGTTATCATTTTCATATTTGCTTTTCAATACATAGAGACCTTATATGTAAAATAAATAATAATAATAATTAGCTTTTGCAGCCAATGATACTTTCCTCATGGCACTCACTAAATAAGTGTACTATATGCATATGCATTATTTATATTTTATTTATGTAATAGTAAAGGTTCATGTGTTTATTTGCTCTCCTATCCCTGTTTATTTGCTCTCCTATCCCAGAATATAAACTTCATGAGTCTTGAGATGAATTTTTATTTTCTCTGCTGAATCATCATGCCTAGATCACTGCTTTGTGTAGAATAAGGATCAGTAAATATTTGTTGCACAAATGAAGAAATTATATAATCCTCACATACCTCTCCTATAAGGTAAATACCACTATTACATCCACATTAGAGATGACAATACTGAGGCTTCATAATTTGTCTATGTACATTTTCCCTACTAAGGGGCAAAACTGGTCTTTGAATACTGATTTTTTCCTGACTTGAGAGCCTTAAGCACTCATAAGCAAATAGCTGTAACTGCTATTACTACAGATAGAATGAAAAGCTTTCAAACATTTCATACATAAAAACTATACAGTAAGTCACCTTCTACATCTTATAGGTTGGTTGTATTTACCTAGATTATATTATGTAGACAAACTACTAGCAGAGTTATTAGTATTATAATTGGCATAAACTACATAGCCACTGAAGTTTCTATTTTCTTCAGTCATTAACTCATGTTGTATAAAAGAGTTTCCTAAATCCAGCTGGTTAAACTAAATCAATAGATTGAGCACTGATAGAAAATTGATAGCTGTCTCATATACTCCTGGAGTAGTATTCCATGTTCAATGGCATGGGAAGTTTTACATTTAAAAGCAAGTCACCAAATCTATTTTTGTAAAACATGTTTGTGGGTTTTGGTCTGAGGGAGTCTAGAAAGCATGGTGGCTAAGGACACAAGGCATATTGCCAGGCATGCATCCCAAATCCACCTTAGGTGCCTGTGGGACCTGAGCAAGTCACTTTCAGTGCTTCAGTGTTTACATCAATAATAATAAAAAAAAGATGCTATAAAAATTAAATTGAACACTACATGAAGCATTTGGAACAGCATCAGATATAAAGCAAATAGTGCATGCTAGTCTACTGATATTTTAAATGATGTTTCTTATATTTTTCTACCATACTGTTAAATAAAATATATTTGAAATAAAAAATACTTTTGAATAAAACAATGCAAACAATGAATCATGAAACACTACATCAGAAACTAATGATGCATGGTGATTAACGTAACATAATAAAAAATAAATAAGTAAATAAATATTTAACTAAAAGGTAGCTTTCATAAATTTATTCTAAACCCACGATTTTCACATCATTTGAGTAATCATTTGCATTTTTTGATGAAAATCTGCTACCAGTGCACACACATACACATTTAGACAATTTCACTGTGGTTCTCATTATATCACTTAAAAATAATTTATATGTAAAGCACACCCACACACACACCCACACACTTTCACATTTTGTTTTTTATATGAGGCTTTATGGGATGGGATGGAGAACTACTATCATTCCAAGTAGCTTGGCTTCAAGAATTGGGATTTCGGAAAACTCTCACTGAATTCATGTTTTTTCATGTCTTGAGAGGAATTGTTTTGCACACACTCAATCTGTTTTGATAGGTAGCATTTGATTTCATCTGCTGTGGACACATTACTTTGTGGTCCAGGTAAACACAATTGTGAGAAAGGAAAAAAAACCTGACTACCTTTAGATTTGACTTGGAACTTCTTCAGTTCATAGACCTCCAAAAGAAAATACTGTTCCAAGTTCGGGTGATGTCACACAGAGAACCAACACCTTGGCATCATCTTCTCCATGTCTTCTCATCTTATCTATGTCTGCATTTCTTTACTTCAATATCCTATGGGCTATTTGATGTTTTCCTTCCTCTTTTTTTAACCATGTCCAGATGGTTTTGAAACATTATGCATTCTCTATGCTTCCGTTTGTCCTGCCTGAGTTTCTAAATCAGTATCATTTTTGTTTATAAATTGATGAATCCTCCATGCATAATCAAGGTGCAAGGTGATGGCATTCTCAAGTACTTATGCAATCTCATCCAAATTAAGGGCTTGCAGAGATCATTTTGTACTGTAGTCGGACAAAAACAGACAGACATAAACTGACTGGACAAAAAATCCCTTGGTTTGAAATTTCTTCCCTTCTTTTACTAACCAAATGACCTAATGAGAGGCATCAAACTAAATTTTCATTTTCTCACCTTATGAAGTGGAAAATGATAATTAGCTGATGTATTTGTGACTACAATTAGACGCAATAATTTAATAAATATTTCCCGAGTTCTCAGGTACTGATATCTAAATAGCAGATGTCCATAGATTGGATAAAAAAATCTGATATATCTGGTCTCAGGCACCACTGGAGACCACTTCACTCTTCCTCTTTTCCAGCCCTCATTTTCAAGTATTGTGAGATTTTCTTGGACGGGGATTGTATCTTGCTCATCTTTGGAAACATAGCACCTAAAATATCCCCAGACTATTATACCAACAATAAAAAAATGTTACTGACACAAAATAACGTAAAAATGTGGTTTCAAGATGCCAGGAAAATCAAATTTATAAGCTTCAGTTTGAGGTGGTTTAGACCAAAATATGAGGTGGAATCCCTGTCCCATTAACTAAAGCCTTACGTAGGTGGAAAAGCCCATTTGAACAGACTCACCCACATTCAACACTGCTGCACATTATCTTTAGATTTTTATATTTAATTTGCCCTGGTCAGATATAATTATCCAGAGTAAATGAATTAACTAGTTTATAGCTCGTTATTTTATTTTTTAAAAAGATTTATAAGTCAATCAGAGAAAGACAAGTATCATATGATCTTACTGATATGAGGAATTTGAGAAACAAGACAGAGGATCATAGGGGAAGGAGGGGAAAATGAAACAAGACGAAACCGGAGAGGGAGACAAACCATAAGAGACTCTTAATCTCAGGAAACAAACTGAGGGTTACTGGAGTGGTGGGGGGTGGGAGGGATGGGATGGCTGGGTGATGGACATTGGGGAGAGTAGGTACTATGGTAAGCGCTGTGAATTGTGTAAGACTGATGAATCACAGACCTGTACCCCTGAAACAAATAATACATTATATGTCAATAAAAAAAAGATTTTTATTTATTTATTTATTCATTTGAGAAAGAGAAAGAGAGAGAGAGAGAGGAAGAAGCAGACTCCCCACTGAGCAGAGAGCCCAACAAGGGGCTCAATCCCAAGACCCTGGGATCATGACCCAAGCCAAAGGTGCTTAACCAACTGAGCTACCCAGGTGCCCTTATAACTGGTTGTTTTAAAGCTAAGCTAGAGTCCCCAGCTACTGAGTGAGGCTTTTTTCATAACACGTATGCCCACATGTAAACCACATGCTCCCACACGCATATTCTCTCTGTGTCTGTCTCTCTCTCTCACCTCTCATTTCCATTAGGTCGACAACAAAAAACAGGTATGCTTTAAAAACTTCTGTAGGCATAGTTCTCAAACAGCTCCAGTTCGTAATGCCAGCATTTAATGCCTGACTCAATGCTTTATGTCTTAAGTCCTGATTCTGCAATCCTACTCTGGCAAGATTCCCAAGGAGTTTGATGCTCACAAGGGAAGTTTGCTGAGTGGACACTAAAGATACAAAATGAGCCAAAGGGCATTCTCTGAAGCACAGAATCAACGCATACATTTTTCCTGCCTCATTCTGTCATCATTTCATTTTCGTGATTTTTTGTCTTTTGTATATGCTAAATACAATGTACTATGTTTCTGATAGTGTCACTCTGCCTTTATCTTCTCTTTCTTTGATGCCTCCCTATGTGTGCCTCATTATTCTTTCCTTCCTGGAGTTTCCCATTGTGAAGAGTACACACTGAAACAAGTAAGGAATAATTGGAAAAGGCTGCACCTATCAGTTGTAAAAAGAATAGTCAGTCAGAACAGCGTCCTGTGATGTTATTTGAATATGGCAGGTTGGCTGGTTGAATATATTTTAGGTAATGAGCCGGTTGACTTTAAACCATTCAATAGGTTCAGAAAGTTGTGTAACAATCAATAGTCAAGGTAAGTAAGTAGACATTCTTTGGTTTCTCCTTATCAAAGGGAGAGTCTGTCTTTAACTAGAGTCCTCCTTGTTTCTCTGGGCACTAACATTCATTTTCTTTAACTTGAAGTGAGAATAATCAGTGAAGTTAATAAAAGGTCACAGGTTTAAGTATGGATCATCCTATATCTCACTTGAATATGTAAAAATAATGCATGACCTTATGTGAGAAAAGAATGCAGGAAAAATGAAAAAAAAAACCTTACTGTGACATTTAAAAAAAACCTCCCCTCAAGGAGAGAAGCATATTAGAATATTTGCATAAGGCAGCTTGGAGTGACAACAAAAGTGGGTATGCAAAAGGACAGTGATTCATTTTCTCCTGCTACTTTGACCCTTTTAATGAGAGTTTAAATGGAAAGAATACCAAGGAAGGAATCTTGGGACTTTACCTTTGTAACTATTTATATATTTCATATACATATAGTTGTATATATATTATCATTGTGCATTAATGTTTTGGAGGGAGAAAATAAAAATTCACAGTGTTTGGATACATTAATTTTGTAAAGCCAATGATTCCAAGAGAGAAAATTCTGGCAACCTCAACTGCTTTTCTTACGAACACATAACCCCTTTCCATTCTATCAACTTGGCATTTTGGTGTGATGGGCACAACAGGAAAAGTATTAGTCTGTAAGTTGCTGCTTAGAGTGACAGAGCTACAATTACTCGTTCAATTTGCACTTAAAAAATTCTTCAAGAAGTGAGTAATCATGGATTTGTAAAGGTACCTATGGACATTTTATGCTTTTGAATCTAACTGGTCTTTTTTTAATCAACAAATTCTCTGTAACTTTTCTCCAATCCTACCAAACACAAAAAATTGTTATGGGGAAAAAAACAACTTTGATACCACATTAGGATAAGTCTTGCTAATTTATTCCAATATTGAAGAACAAAGGAAAGTAAGATTATTTTTAGGTGTATTTAAGTCTGATACTAGGTAGCTAATCCAGCATAGAAACCTTAGATAATCCTTTAATCTTTTTGCATCAATTTCTTCACTGTTAACATGATAGTCATAATATTTTCTCCCTAAAATAACTCAAAGCAGAATTAAATCATGCCAAGAATTAAATCAGAATCAAGTCACACAAAGAAAAACAGGAAGAAAATTACACAAAATTTAAAATACTAATGCTGATTATGAAATCAAGTATGCTAGGTCAACTGTTAGATTTTAAAAACATTATCACAGGAAGCTCTAATATTTCTTAGAGGATGACAATGATATAAGCAAAGATGATATTTGTGAATTGCAATGTTATTAGAAAAACTTTTTATATTCAGAATGGTGAATCAACTATATAGCTTAGTTGTATTTGCTTATTAGGAATGATTAGTTACAAAAGACAAAATAAATCCTTGTAATGTCAGTTTAGAGAATTAGAACAATAAATAACATTAAAACTAGAACTTTTCAGAAGAAAACTTGATTCTTTTTATGTCAGTCATTGGACATCAGACTATCTGTGGTCACTAGATAATGCAGCAGTTTAGGAACATCGGTTACGTTCTGACTGACACACATTTAGTTAACATATTCTAAAAGGTGCTCTTTGGGATAAATCTCTGAGACCAACTGCTTTTGATTCTTTCTCATAAAAGCAGAGTATATAATATCTACTCTTCAACAAACTGTCAAGCTTTTCCCTGCAGGTCTGTATGTGGATAAATCAGTGTTTAAGTAATGTTTGTAGAATCTACATTGGAACCTTCAGAATAAGACTTAAAAACTAGTGACAACTGAAAATGCATAAAATACCAACTTTTAGAAAATAAAAAGCAGGGCAGATAGATTACTAGTATTGGCCCTCAAGATGCCTGGTTGTATTCATGCTAAAAAGAATGTTCTGGGTTCCTCAAGATTCAGTTTTAAATGTACTCTTTACTAACTTCACTCAGAACTTTACTCTTCTCACCTTGACTCTTTCCATCACTCATCCATGCACGCCCACGCCTTCAAACTCCGTACACTGGCAAACATACCCCACAAGTCTATCTTTAACCTGATTTCCTTTTCTGAACCTCATGCTCAGATAGTCAGCTTCCAACTCTACATTTCTACTTGGATGTCCTATAAGCACCCCAACCTCAGCATGTTGCAAGCCAGACTTATGATTTATCCTAAGCTTATCCTTTTCTGGTGTTGCATCTCAGTGGTGTCACCAAACATTTAGTTGTATAAAATAGAAATCTTATTAAATATTATATTTGTCAAAAACGTCTTCTTCTCTCCATTTCACCTGCAACCATCCCAGGTCAAGGTACCATAAGCACTCACCTAGATACTACCGGTAGCATCTTAATTGGTCTTCTTGAATCCCATTCTGCCCTTCTCCAACCCACTGCCACAGTGGCAATTACAGAATGCAACCCTCGTCCCCTATACACTCAAACATGTATAAAATACTTTTGTGTACGTCCACTGCCCTTAAACTAAATACCAAAATCCTCAATATGGCTTAGAGCGGGAGTTGGCAAACTTTTTCTGTAAAATACCACATGGTAAATATTTTAGTTTTACAAGCCATTTGATCTCTGTTGTAGCTACTCAACTCCATTATTAGGGCACAAACTGCTACAGACAAAACACAAATGAATGAGTCTACCTGTACTCTGATAAAATATTATTTATAGATACTGAAATTTGAATTTCCTACATGTTTTAAGTGCCCCCAAATATTATTCTTCTTTTGATTTTTTTCAACCATTTAAAAATGTACAAGCATTCTTATCTCATGTTCCAGATTTGGCCCATGAAACACAGTTTGCCTATTCCTGGTCTTCAAAATTCTGCTCATTTCTTATCTTTGTTTTGTGCCTCTCTTGCTAACACTTTCTACACTTCCATAACACTGTCCTCTTTCACAAGAAATTTGACTGTGTTGAAACACCTCTTTACTCCTTGCTCTCTCCTATTCTCAATTTCTTCACTGGTTAAAATTCCTACTCATCATTCACACCTTGGATCAAAGGTTGTTCCACTGGGAAACATTCCTTCATTCCCCAACCTAAGTCAGATTTTTCTATGCCCAATACTCATAGTACTGTGCTCCTTCTGTCAAAGGATTTCTCTCGGTTTTATAGGTGTTCATTTATTTGTGTGATTTCCCCCCCTTAATATTCATCACCTTCTGTTAGACTTCTATGAAAGCTGAAACCCAATATTTATTTATTTATTTTTATTTTTATTTTTTAAAGATTTTATTTATTTATTTGACAGAGAGAGAGAGATAGCGAGAGCAGGAACACAAGCAGGGGGAATGGGAGAGGGAGAAGCAGGCTTCCTGCCAAGCAGGGAGCCCAACGTGGGGCTCGATCCCAGGACCCTGGGATCATGACCTGAGCCGACGGCAGACGCTTAACGACTGAGCCACCCAGGCGCCCCTGAAACCCAATATTTAGTTACCATTGTATTTTCTGTATACTAATACGATAAAATTCAAGATATATTGTCAAGTGAAAAAATATTAAAGAACAATCTTGGTAGTACTCACAGGGGACTCTAATTTCATCACAATGTTCATATATTTTAAAAAGAAATTATATTCATATATTGCCTGTTGTGGCAGATGTAGGCTGGTTCACTCAACATCTATTCTCACACTTTTTCCCTCTCCTTCCTCTAATACAGAGGCTGGAAAATGAAGTACAAGAATTCCCAAATTTTCTTGGAGTTGGATTAGCCATTGTGAAGCAGTTATGGCCAGAAAGATGTGGACAAAAATTCCCTAAAATAGGCTTTCCTTCCCAAATAGACAAAGCCTTGTGAGGAAAAGGTTTTGAATCTTTGTCCTGTTCCTGGCAAGAATACTTGTAAAATACCTGGATGTTCTGCAGCAAACTTGCCATCCTTAAGACCAAAGACACAAGCTAATGGTGGCAAAGTTGGAAGGAAGGTGAAGCCAGAAGCCTGGATTCTTGACAACCTCCTTGAACAATTTTCCACCCTAGTCTTCCTCCCCTTGGTCACCTTATTGCCCAAAACAAACTCCTTATTTGTTAAAAATCACTCTAATCAGATTTTTTATTACTGAAAGGGGAAACACATACAGACACAAATAAGATTCACCTATGTAACTAAAATTTCATAGAATTTGTAGAATATAGTGGCAGAATTTGATTAATGAGAAAACTGGCATCTCATAAGACTAGTGCTAGTAACTTCCCTAAAATAGCTAAAGGCTACCTCTTAAGACATCTTTATGTCATAGAGTAGTTTTTACAAACTATTAAGTTGACTGTTCTGTTCTTAATTAAATCTGTTCTGTTCATATATTATCATTTACACATATTGTTCTTTGACTCTTGAGCAAAATGACAAGTGTCCAGAAGGGAAAAACTATATATAAAGGCATGTTCCACTTGTTATATTTTATATTACAATGTACCTCTGTTTAAATATGAGATGTGCATTCTTTGCTTTAAAGTTGCTTTTTCTCTATAGTTTTATAGCATTGGGTATAATTCTTATTTTACTTATCTCCAGTGGATTTTATTTTATTTTACTCCATTTTATTTTATTTTTATTTCAGCATTATTACAGTATAAGTGACACATAAAATTGATAGATATTTAAAGTGTACATCATGGTGATTTAATATGTGTACACATTGTGAAAGGATTCTCAGCATCTGGATTTTATTTTGTACCTATATGTCTGCCTCTTAAGTTAATTCGGTGCAATTGGAGACTTGTATCATTTAAGATTTGCAGCATCAAACACAGTGCCTAAAAAAGCCACCAACCAACCAACCAACCAACCAACCAGCTTGTTAAACATAGTAGGGACTCAATAAATGTTTTGAAAAATATTGAAGAGTCATTAATTGAGGAAAAACACAAAAGAAAAATGCAGGTGAAAATAAGTTGTCTGAATATTTCCCCTACTTTCTATTCCATTATAAGTGATGAAAAGTTTATCAGCAAAAAAATTAATGTTTGAGGTCATGTGAGGGGTTATCCTGGGGTCATTTCTTTAAATTTACTTTTCATTTCAATATTAATTTGCAACAACTATTGAGAGTTTGCTAAGGCAACAACAACAAATATTAAACCAACCTTAGGACTTACACATATTAAACACCAATTTAAAAAGTACAATAAGAGGGACTATCACAAATGATGACTTGGAAAATTAGTCAAGATATTCTTGGTTCCACAGTGATTTCTATGATTTAAAAGAAGTTGTGGCAGAATAAAATTATTTACAGATTTACCATCAAAGTCTTTATTTGTTTTCACCGTCTACTTGGCTATTTGTTGAAGAAATATTACTTTGATTAATATAAATGATAAAATATATGGATTTTTATAGTACTACTTTCTAAATGCTATAACTGTAACCTTATTTATTATTCTAAATATATTATTGTATATAATCCACATATTTGAGTCTGTTTAATATGATCTATATACTTCTTTAAGAAAATCATTAGAGAAAATACAGCAAAATTGTGAGTCTAGCTTAATTTTATAAGCAAATATTTAGAATTAAGTAGCTGACCACTTGGTTTTTGTCTATGATTTGATGCTTAAATAATTTTAATTACCAGAAAAGCTTTTACTTTTTCATATCAAATTAAATGATTGACCCTTATCTTTAATGTCACATGAAGCTACCCTCCAAATTTTATGAGGCGGAAGTAGCTAAAAACTGTATTTTTTCATGCAAATATGAAATTGAAGATTATTAATTCCTAATATAAAAAATAACTATGCAGGGCGCCTGGGTGGCTCAGATGGTTAAGCGTCTGCCTTCGGCTCAGGTCATGATCCCAGCGTCCTGGGATCGAGTCCCGCATCGGTCTCCCTGCTCCTTGGGAGCCTGCTTCTCCCTCTGCCTCTCTCTCTCTCTCTCTGTCTCTCATGAATAAATAAATAAAATCTTTAAAAAAAATGTTTAAAAATAAATAAATAAAAAAATAAGTATGCAAAAAGAGAAAATTGGTGTTTTCAGTGTTTTCAGCTACTTTTATGATATCATGTTAAATTATGTCATGTGACATGGCAACTGAAGTGAGAGAAAGAGATAGATGGATGGACAAGCTAAAACTTTCTGACTTTGCCCGGTATAAACCAAAGTTGTACTTATTGTTTATTTTGTTTTGTTTAGATCAAATATATACAACCGATCAGCTGGACACAAAAATAAGAATCTTTGTAGAAGAGTTAATGGGAAGTGGGAAACCTCAAACACAGATGTCCTCAGACCAGGCAGTTCATCTGGAGTAGTTCTTCTAAAGGGCTAAACCAGATTTAACACAACTGCTATGTACCAGTTCTTCCACTGGGCTGTGCTTGAACAAAATACTTTATGTTCTTCCAAAATAGATTCACAGGAATTCTCACTTCCTGGTGGTCATTCTTTGTAACTAAGCAACTTCCATAAAGAAAGCATTAAGGCCCCCCTCCAAGCACCTACCTCACTACAAAAAAAAAGTCTTAAGTGCAATGAAGAATATTTGGAATCAAATATGATATTCTGAAATAAGGACAATCACTTTGCACTTTGTGAAAATAGCCCAAAAGGAGATAATGAAAGGATTGGAGAAAAATCAGAAAATTAAAAACACAGAAGGGTGAATGAGCAAATAGAAAATGTAATGATTTTTGTCTTGGTTATTTTAGTAGAAAATATCTACTAAAGTGCTTGTGGAGTATGTAAACATGTAAAGTATGGTTGTTGGTTTTTTTTACACTTTTAAAATGGGAAAATTTTTAATCAACTACACACCATACAAGGCCATGAGGCTCAAAATCATTCGAAATAGAGTAAAGAGCAATGGTGATGTGAACTATTATTGTCACTCTTAGCAGTATAATTCATATTTTCAAATTCTAGTGCTGAATTTTTTATTCGTATTCACTTGAGGAATTCTTTAAGGCAAAATTCTTCTATGCTGCTTTTGTGCAGTGTTTTTCTCTTAAACCTATACAATTTGATTTTGTCCCAAATTGAATTCCTTACACTCATTTCTATTGAACCTAGCTTCCAATATGTTGAAGTGATTTTGAATTGTATTATTACCTTCTAAAATATTATCAAGTTGGGGCTCCTGGGTGGTACAGTCGGCTAAGCATCTGACTCCTGGTTTCAGCTCAGGTCGTGATCTCAGGGTCATGAGACTGAGCCCCAACTCGAGCTCTGCGCTCAGCATGGAGTCTGCTTAAGACTCCCTCCATCTTCCTCTGTCCTTTCTGCCCTTCCACACATGCTCTCTCTCTCTCTTTCTCAAATAAATAAATAAATCTTTAGAAATAAAATAAAATATTATCAAGTCCATGATATTGAATTCTGACTACAATAATCTTCCAAGATTACTCAAATTATTTTATATATATCATCTTAGTACTAAAATGGGGTTTATATAAATATCCTATTAAAAAACTTCATGTAGTTGAGATAGATTCCAGCTATCGTTTCTCTTTCAATTATTTGACTTTTACTGTATCATGGAAATAAGTTACATTATTCAGTCCTGATTAAAAATTACAAATCTTACCCACATGTTTCAGTGATTATAAAATTAGTTTTTGGTTGTTTGTTCAATTAGCTATGTTTAAAATAAATAAAAGTCAACAAATTTGGCATTTCAGGTGTGTTTCTTCTGTTTTTATTAATCTGTAGATTTACAAAGTGTAATGTGATTCTTTATGCTTTGTTCATTATATGCATTGCAATACATTTTCCCAGTGTGAAATTTATCTTTTCTGCTCAGATTTGTTCTCTTTTTGTCTCAAATCCTACTCTAACCATATATAAACAATGCGCTTTACTCAGCCACAAAAAAGAATGAAATCTTGCCATTTTCAACAACATGTATGGACCTAGAAGGTACTCTGCTAAGTGAAATAAATCAGAGAAAGACAAATACCATATAATTTCACTTATATGTGGAATCTAAAAAACAAGACAGAAATAGTCTCATAAATATAGGAAACAAATTGTTGATTAACAGAGGTGGGGGAAGAGCGAAATAGGTGAAGAGGGTTAAGAGACACAAACTTCCAGTTATAAAATAAGTAAGTTATGGGGATGTAGTGTACAGTATAGGAGATATGGTCAATAATATTGTAATAACTTTGTATGGTGACAGACAGTAACTAGACTTATTGGGGGATCATTTCATAATGTATAAAAATATTGAATCATCATGATGTACATGTGAAACTAGTAAGATATTGTATGTCAATTATACTTCAATAAAATAAAATAATTGTTCTGGTGACTGCATTTAATTGACTTTTTATGCAAACCATCCCTTGACTATACATACTTGTCATTAAAAATCAGGAAGAAAATGGTGCAATAACAAAAATTCAGCATTCATGAAATAGGGGTATAATATTAAAAATATGTGTCTTTTCCAAAATTATTTTCCACCACATGGTCCATTATCTGTGACCATGAACTGGCTCATGCTACACTGACCATATGGTACAGGACGATGAAAAAAGGAAACCTGGAATGAGGGAAAAAAAGAAAGGAAGCTCTTAAGTATATATGTCCAGGGATCAAAGACTAAAACGCACATCAAGTGATTTTGGTGGAAACCTGAACTATTTTTCGTTCATATGTATATATTCCACATGCATTTCTTCTAGGGGAATCTTTTTGAACTGAACTTCCTTAATAAAAAATGTGCAAATTTGCAATGTTTGTCTGTTCCTCATTTTTTATATATTTCTGTTTTAGATTGGCAAAGGAATAATAGCATCATTAAATGATTAAATTATTTAATGGCATCAAATCATTTCAACTTAGATTGTGATGTAACTGTCCATTCTAATCACCAATCAGATCATGCCGAAGAAATCTAGAGTTTCTTGAAAATGAATTAGTAGTGTTTAGGTAAATCCATAGGAATGTCAGTCTTCACAATTAATTCATTCTTTAACATGTAGCTACATTTTGCTATCTACTGACATTTAACATTACACGTAAGAATTCTCTTACAGGGCAAAATATTCGAATTTTCATATTATACCAGAATAGCATAAAGTTGTATATAGCACCAAAATAACTACTATCATAAATGATGATAAATTTCAGATATGATAATACATTTCTAAAGTGAAACATAAATTCCTTAATAGGTTTGAAGTCTACGTTGCTTTAAAATACTTCTTAAAAAAATCAAGTACATCTATGGGCTGAGAAAAAAATCATGTTGTGCTCTTGTGTTTCATTAAATAGCAGTTTTGTTTAATTTAAAATTAATTGCAAAGTTAGAAAAATATGACTTAAGGGTATGTTTTTTATACATTGCTACACTGACTAATGAAGACTCTCCATGCGCCCTTCATTTCTCTGACTGATTCTTCTGTCAGCTTTCCCCTCCCCCAGCTCTCCCATAACTCTCCCAACTCCAACACATGTGTTACAAGTTCACCAAAAGTTTCTTTCCTTTTAATAAAATACTGCCAGTAAGTTGGGATTTTTACCACTATGTCCCTGTGCATTAATTGGCTAATTATTCCTGTAGACCTTCTCCTCAGGTAAATGTAGAAACAGGTTCTAATATTCAATATAGTAGGTATACTTCATGGTTTCACTGGTTCACTTATGTTTATCTTGACAACAAGGAATATTAGCTAATTCTGAGTATGATACCATGCCCATAGAATGTACTGGAGTTAATTAGAAACTAAATATATTACATTGGACTTAGCATATTTACTTTTGTTTTAGGGGACATAACTTGGTGTATAGCATGTCAGAATCCACATTACTTTGAGCCTAGTATAATGGGAATGCACTAGGATGCATTATTATAGTGCTTGATTAAGAAGATCAAATTTTTATGCTGGCTCTATTTCAAATTACAATAACTTTGAAAAACTTCTTGACTATTCCAGTTTTATTTATCTATAAGATGAGGGTATTGGACTATAGTTTATCTCTAAGTTCCTCCTAGCTATAAAATTTGTTTAGTTTTATTGTATCCGAACTTAACAGAATGGCAAGCTATCACTGAGAAATTTTAAGTATTTTTATCTTAAATCTTTGGTTTCCATAGCTATTCCTTATAAGATTCACCTTGGGATATTTATAAAATGCACAATTTTCCACTACAGACTCGTGGAATCAGAATAACATATGCATTTTAAAAAGCTTCCATGGTATTTCTGACATAGCTACTCTTGTCTTTGTTGTTTCATAGTACAATTTAGAATTTTATGATAGAAAATAGTCCTTTCTCCTTTGTTGAAAAATATACAAGGGCATATGAAAGTTATAGTTTTAAAAGCCTGAAAAATAAATGATATATTACTTTGTTGCAAATAACTGAATATGCAGTAAGCAGGTCAATGTGTTTTTACATTTCATCATACAATATTACCTTTTTTCTTTAGGGAAACTGGAACTTTCACTTCTTTCCCCTTAACAGGCTCTGGAAAGAAACATTGAGCATTTATTGGAAGCCAACATAAAAGAATTTGAGAACACATATATAGTGGAGTCAGTAAGCTATCAGTAAGGTGAACCTGGGTGGAAATTACATGATGTTTTCCTTCAAAAATGATTTTAATCATACAGAGACAGGGAAACAACATATAGAGTACAACAAGCCATCCTCTGCTCATTTTCACTTAAAAGAAATGTGAATTTTTGAGTGAGTTACAATCTATTTGTTCATTTAAGAGAATGGGCTTTTGGGGGGATAAGAACTTATTTTAGCTGTAATTTTTAAAAACATACAGCTTCTAGAAGTCTCCCAAAACTGTTATAATCAGCATTAGCTTAGTTTATTTCTTTCAGGCTATGTAATTTTTTATAAAATAAACAAATGGAAAACCCTGCATCTGTTATGGAAATGTAGTGCTTTAGTCATCAGACTCAAGTCAAACTAATTTCAAGAATAAGACTGAAATAAAATACAAGGACAATTTTATCCACAAACTCCCAACATCTTAAAAATGTGGTCCTTAGTTAAAACAAAATAAAACTTCATTTATTCTACCAGGTTCAAATACAAATTGATTCTAATCATATCATGGGTTCCAGACATATAAATGAGTGATGTCTTGAACAGCCTCATGCTTCGTCCACAGCCTATATAAAAGATAAACCAGTTTTCTGCCTTCTCTGCAACATTGTATCTCAGTGTCCACTTCGCTGACAAAAATGGCTTTTAATGCAGTGAGAAAGGAAGGAAAGGAAAAAAAAAAATCTATCCTGCCAGCCGTCTGTTCTATTCCCACCTTATGGGTTGGGGTGGGAATGCAGCATATGATGGTGGCACTTGTGAATGGATACTCCACTCAAGCAATCACTTAGAACTGAATCCAGGTGACTGTGGACAGGGTCATGAATGGAGTTAGGAGTCCTACTGAAAAAGCTGTGTCCCTCAAAGCAAGATTTTCTTGGTAGATAAGCTACAGCCTTAAATATCCATATGTTGGCAGAATATTTTTAAATGGATTTGGTGGCAAGGAAAAGTCCATATTGCCATTTAACGTGCTAAGTATAAGTAGGGCCTATTTTTTTTTTCTGTATTTCAGCATCTGAAGATGAAATCAAGAGCCATGGATTGAATAAACAGACTGAGAAGCTTCATTAACTTTTTTCAAGCTAATGGGGGTAATTTATTGCTTTTGCATTTCCTGGTTAAACCAAAAAAAAATTAATGTATTGTGAAATGAGAAGTGATGGTGGGGACAGATCCCTAGTGGGGTGGGGGAGTGTATGCTTGGAACTTGAGAATTCAAGATACAGCATGTTGTTTTAAATCGGTTAAACGTATATGTTTGTATGAGATTAAAGTAGTTATAAAATCCAAGGCTGAGGCAGAGGACCCACAAGACTGCTTTGATATTGGTGGAGAAAGAAGGAAGAAGTAGAATAACAGATGTAATTTTATAATGTATTTGAAAGTCATAAACTCATCACCTCAAATATGGAGAAAGCTCTCAGAAAATAGAAGTGATTTTTTCAAAGCTCGATAATGGGAAGACGCTTTCTGCTCTCAGGCTGGATCTTCTCCTGCATGGACTTTCCTACAGCTCATTTCCTCTCAGTGTCCTTTTTGACTTCAAGGGGTTTTGATCTGATTTAGGAAGTCCACAGGCTGGACCTTTAGGAAGGGAGCAGGATATCAAAGCTGACCAAAACTGTGGAGAGTGTTATATGGAAATTCTGTACTTCTATATTAGGAGGGATAGGTATATTGTTGGCTTGGGTCAGCTATTAAGGTATTTTTAAGTCATCTGTATTGTTTGTCGGGAGCAAAGCATTGGAGAGCACTTTTTGTGTGCGATTTCACAAATATGGTAGTTTCCTTGTGTTTGTACAAGAGCCTACAGGTAAGCTTATGAATCTTGATTATCAAGATCTAGAATGTATTTAAAGGTGCTTAGATATAAATTAGAATTCTCAAAGTAATCTGAGCAAAGAGGTTGTGATGGAGAAAAAAAATCACAAAGGAATAGGAAAATGGTTTCAGGTTTTTAATCCCCCTAACTAGCCTCCGGACAAAGGCAGGAATAAGCTAGGGCGAGTGTCCATGATGAAATATACATCACTGGGGATCAGTTTCAAAGTCCTCAGACAACTTCCTTCGTTCTGAGCTCAAGCTTTTGTTTGTACAGGTGGGAATGGGCAAGAGAAAGCTTGTCGAAGCCAGAAATTGGGCGATCATCAGGTGCATGGTCCTGAGCATCAGAATATAAGGAAAAACAAGCTCCGCTGAGAAGCCTCTGGTATTAGATCCAAACATACACAGGCCTGGGTCACAAAACTAGAAAATAATTCAAATGTCCATCATATTACTTCAATACCAGAGGAGCCTAAGGTTGCCACTGTTGCATTCCAGTAGAGGAGAAATTAATGAATCCCTTTGTTGCCTTGTTTGGGTTCGGTCTGTAGTACCTCAGTCCATGGGTGAATCTTACATCCTCAGATAAATCAGACCAGTTGTTAGAACAAGTGGCAATAAGATAGGGTGGGTGTCACAAGGAAGACAACCAATAACAGGGGTGGCTCATGGGATTGTCAGGTTTCTGGGTGGTTAAAGCCCCACGAGCAGGTCTCTGCTCTGGCAGGTGTGTTGGCAGGACTTACGTGAGTCCAGTGGCCGAGGGAAGTCAGTAGCTGAACCAGTAGCAAAAGCCAGATGGATGTGTCTTTCCCCTGCTCTCTTTGTTTGGAACAAGCATCCCTAGAACTCTCTATAGCTTCTTAAAACAAGACGCAGCCTAATGATGTTTCTCTAAATGCCTAAGTTACTCATGGTCATCAAATTCCCAATAAATGTGGCCCCTAATGATTTCTGTGTAATAATCCTGGTTTTATGAGTTCTAGCATTGCTTCAGTATGGATTCTAATGTGTACATGCAAGTGGAATCGGTGAGAGACTGGCAAATGTAGGCCACCTTTTAGCTGCTTAATAGAAAGAACTCACAAAATACAGTGACTCCAATGCACTAAGTGGCTTTTTTGCAAGTGGAATTGCTTCATTCTGATTCTGCCACACCTCAGCAGCAGGCTTCAAAGAGCTTCTCCAAAAACAGTATTATTGCAGAGGTTTTTAATGTCCCTGACATCTTACAGGTAACACTGCAAATTTTTTCTTTGATTTTTTTTGTAATGATAAATTATATTCAGAAAATAAAGGAAAGATGGCAATAAATTTCTTCTAAAATAATATCTAATGTATAACAAAGACATTTGACAGCATTAACACAGTTGAGCAAGAAAAGAGGTGCACTTGAAATAGTTCTAAATCAATAATCATAGGCAGTGAACCTTTGTATACATTATTTTCTAGTGACTGTGGAAACATCTTGCAAATAGTACAGAATTTAACATTGAGGGAAAAGTATTCACTAGAAAATTGCCTGCAATTGTGCATTAATAACAATAACAACAAAAATAGAAATTACAGGAGTCTACTTAGTGGTCGGTGTGGATTTAAATCTCCCAGATAATATTTTCCAAGACAGATTTTTACAACTACCATTTCCAACTAGTTTAAGCTTTGGTACAAGTGAGGTCTTTAAGTAGTAGTTGAAATTTTTGATAATCATCAATGCCTCAAAGGTAGCTTTGGAGGTAAGCTCCAACCTTTCTTTTGAGCTGCTTTTATTGCAAACAATAATATATGGTCCAAATATTCCTGTGGCGTAACTGTGGACCAAAATAAGTGTATCTCATACTACATTAGAAGGGGGGAAGGTTTACCTCGTGCAAATTATGGTTTGCAAATCATATACATATATGTGTATGTAAGTAGACATACATATATTTGGATTTTCCTGGTAGTATCTTTCAATGACACCTTTAGTTCTCATGCAAAGGACAGTGTTCTCGTTAATTGTCAGATAAAATGAGAGAAGAGAATGAGAAGGAGTCTCTCTCAAAGTCAGATAATCACTGGAGAAAGAGTAGACTAAACTCTTCTGTGGGAATTAAGGGGAGACTTCCCCAATAACAAAGGGACAAAGACTATTTTTCTATATGCAGAGTCAATGTATCGGTGTCAAATAGATTTTCCAAACTTAGGTAATGAACTCTACCCTCAAAGCAAAATTGCTCTGAAGAATACAAATATAAGAACCCTATTTTAAGGAGCAAGCAGTATCTGTGATGAACTTTAGTGTCTGAAAGACTTGACTTTGATTTTTGCCTTCACCTCTTAGCCACAATGGGATACCGAGTAGCTTACATTATATATCTATGCCTCAGCTTCCTCGTTTATAAAACAATTGAGATTTCAAGCACAACTTGCTGAAGCAAATTGTATAAAGTAGATATCAATGTGCCTAGCAAAGAGCAGATGCCCTGCTTCAGTTCTTCTCTCAAACAATTCTTACACTTGGGCCTGGCTAATTCCTCATCCTTCTTACTTGAATTTAAATATCACTTCTTCAGGAAAGCCTCCTCTGCTTCCCCAGACTCGATTAGAATCCCCGATTACAGCCTCTTACAGCATCCTGTGTATCCCTTCTATAATTCTTACTGTTTTAATTAATTATGTAATTAACACTGTAAATTCCATGAGGGCGTAGACCATGCCTTTCTTGTACTCCCGGTGTCTAGTGAGCACATGTTCTGATTACTGTATACTAGATGCAGTAATTATTGAATGTGGTACTTATCAGTCCACATAAAAAATTAACATGAATAACATTAGCTCTTGATGCTTAAATAGGTGGCATTTCAATTAAATAATACAAAACATATATGTGTATATATATATATTAGATTATAAATATATGTTTGTGAATTTAGACAAGTGGGTTCAGTGAAAGTTGAAGTAGACTGAGAAGGATTGATGTTTTATGTGAACATTAGTATTAAAAAACGCCTGGGATTCAGATAAACAGGAAGGAAAGCCAGTCCATTCCAAAGACTGAGATCACAAAATTTAAATAAGAATGGCTTGCTCATTTACAGCAACAAAGAACCTGACAAGACTCAAGCAGACCAAACTTGACTAAGAGTCTTTGAAAAGAACAATTGAGCACTTCAATTCCTGAGTCTTCCTCCCTGTTACTTCCTTTGCCATATTTCTCCAGAGATGATTCCGCACTAAATATATATTTTGTGAATGGATAGAAAAGAGGGAATCAGAGCACATGGATGCAAGTTCTTTCCATAGTTTTACTTCCCTTCTAACTTTGTTTTTTACTCTTTTCATTATTTAAGGAAAATCCTTTCTTTTGGAAATTGTATTCAGAGCACTTTTTAAGTCATAGTGAACTGGAAGAAAGAGGGATAAGTCAATAAATACAAGTTTTCAAATATATGAGTGTGACCTGAGCAGTTTGGGCTCACCCATCTGTGAAGCAGATATTTTTGCTAATAAATTTCTAGTGTTATGTTAAGTTGACTCTATTACCTTTATCCTTCAAAACTGAAGAAGTCGTCCTGGATTTTTCTTTTTTAATTTCTGCAAGAGGAATCATGGGGAGAAAAAGTTACAAGGAATCACAGGAAAAAAAAAAAAAAAAAAAAAAAACAACCTGCAAGTTTCTTCATGTTTTTTGTTTTGTTTTTGTTTTTGTTTTTTCTGAGGCTTAATGACTCAGAGTGGTTCTGAGTTGGTATTCAAGACAGACATGTCTACTGGTAAGTTGCCTGTAAAACATTGACTAAATATGCAAAAGATACAAAATAAGCCCATGAATTATCATCACAATTGGATAGATTGATAGACACACTAAAGGTACAAATAAAATGCTATAGGCTTTTAGGAAAGACGATATAACAATGGTAGCTAACATTGTCTATTCACTATCTGTCATAGGGAATGTTCTCTACTGTTTGGCCATTCAACGTTCATGGCAACCTTGTAAGGTAGGTAGATCCTGTTAATACTTCTGCTTTTCACATAAAGGGATTAAGCAACTTTTCCAAGGTCACGTGGCTCAGACAGGAGGACTGGGATTTGAACTGATATTTCTCTGAACTCAACCACAAAGGCCCTGGCTCTCCTAGCTGAATGATGAGGTCAGGACAAGTTTGGCAGGTGGTATTGAGGCAGACCTTGAAAATGGAGAGGATTTAGATAGACATAGATAAAAGGGAGAGAAAGTCACATTTTAGAAGGACAGAAGAGATAATGGAGAGGCTTGAGCTGGTCCTCTGTCAGTTTGGCTGTGTGAGTCACCTGTAACCAACAGAATACAATGGAAGTTATGCTGTGTGACTTCCTGGACTAATCATGAAAGCCAAGCAGTTTCCACCTGCTTCTCCAGGGACAACAGCTCTGAGGAACCTGACTGCCACTAAGTACTCCAACTAATACCACCATGCTAGAAAAGCTACATACACGCAGCCCAGTCAATAGCTCCCGCTGAGCCTCCAGCCAACAGCTGCTAGCCATCCAAGTGAGTGAAGCATCTCAGACATCCAGCAGATGATTACTTTAGATGGCTACAGCCTAAGCCTACATTTGACTGCAATCACATGAGATACCCAAATAAAAACTGCCTAGGTGATCCCTCCTAAATTCCTGACCCTCTTAATCATGAGCACAGTAAAATTGGCTGTGTAAAATATACCACTACATTTTGGAGTGGTCTGTACACAGAAACAGCATTTGAAACCATCAGCTAATAAATAGCAAAATATTGCGGCATGTGGGAAGTTCTCCAGTGGAGCTCTATAGATAACAGAGAAATGATGAATAGCTCTATTTTATAATTGGGAAGGTTTTCACTGAGAAGATGCCATTTGGGTTTAGGCTCCTACGTTGAGTAGAATCTCACTAGTCAGGAAATGCCAATTTAACAATATAACTGGATGTAAGATGTAAAACAGATTTTTAAAATGCTGAGGATAGCTTCTGGAGTTTGTACATGTTTCACATGTACAAGGATAATCTGCCATCAGTTGAGATATGAAATGTAAGAAATAGAAGCGTTTGGAGAAAAATATCTTTGTTTTGAATGTATTATGTTTCATGTGTCAACAAGATACCCCAAAAGGAAATGTCTAGCAAATAGTTGGAAATACAGGTAAAGTGCAGATTAGATGCAAGTGTTGCAGAAGCAAAGCAACCTGCAGTCTCATTGATAAATGGAAACTAACAATATAATCAATAACATGAATTTTGAATGCCCCAAACAAATCTTATTACTTTGTTTACACATACTGACTTGACTTCGTGAATAAACTAAGTATGCAAAGGCAAAATAAGCCAGAACGTTAAAAATTATGTTCTTCATAATACATGCAAATTAAAAAAAAAAAAAGACTGATGGGTTATAATGTTTTACTTGTATATTTCAAATCCAATCTTATATAATTTGCCTATACTGAAATATCATTCACATATTGGACTAATAAACTTAATCTTATACATTTTGATTAGCTATTGCCAAATGTTTTAAAATCACACAAACTGATCAAAACAGTAATGCAAGTCAAGTTTTAAATAATTTACTAGATAAAAATTATTTGTGTTAAGAGGAACATATTCAATTTCAATAATGCCAGGAATTTTTTAAATATTTATTTATTTCTCCTACAGAGAGAGAAAGAGCACGAGCAGGAGGAGCAGAGGGAGAGAGAATCTCAAGCTGACTCCACGCCAAGTACAAAGGCAGATCTCACGACCCTGAGATCATAACCTGAGACAAAACCAAGAGTCAGATGCTTAATTGACTGAGCCACCCAGGTGTCCAAGGCCCAGATTTTTTTAAGTTAAGGGACTGAATATATCTAATCAAGATTAAAAATAGAAAATAGCATTTGCGGGCGCCTGGGTGGCTCAGTTGGTTAAGCGACTGCCTTCGGCTCAGGTCATGATCCCGGAGTCCCGGGATCGAGTCCCGCATCGGGCTCCCTTCTCAGCGAGGAGCATGCTTCTCCCTCTGACCCTCCCCCACTCATGTGCTCTCTCTCTCTCTCTCATTCTCGCTCTCTCAAATAAATAAATAAATCTTTAAAAAAAAAGAAAATAGCATTTGCTTTTTCTTCTAACATGGTCCTGTAGAAGATAAAATGTATCTATAACAGTGTTTTCTTCTAGAAGAATTTTTTTTTTTTTAATGCCCATGAAACAGGCAAAACAAAAGACTAAAATAATGGACACTCTTATAAGGAGGAAATCAGCACTAGAGTTTTTCCTTAGCACAAACATAAATATTTTGAACCCCAGGCAATGTGTTTAAAGGAAATAGTACAATTAAGAATATCTTTGATCTGACTGCTATTTATTTTTCATTGCTCTGAATGACCAAGTTCAATATCAATTTATTATTAGTGACATTAAGATATTAAAAATGTTTCTGTTGGAGCATCATGGTTTGATGTCAATATCACATATAGCTAAATTTTAAAAAGAAACTGAAACTGGAAGGTTTAAAAAGCCTAACAGAATCATCAGGCAATTTAAGCCTCCTGGCTGTGAAAAGAATCAAACTCAAAATGTTTAACCTTTCTTACCCAGCTAGCTTTAATGAGGTGTTTAGAAATGTCATTTTAAAAACTGTCTTTTTACCTCTTTTGTAGATACAAGATGTCTGCTGATTTGAGATATTTTTTTCATGAGCATAATGAATAAGATCAATGTATCAAACTTTCTGGATTTTTCCTCTGATGGAAAGACTAGTTTTAAAGAACCATAGGAGAGCTCTATTTATAAGTTTAATAGTACTTGATAATTTTCTTGATATGACTACTAATATACATCACATAGAAAAATATTAAAATTGTTTCATGACATTTCTCTTGCTCCCTAAAGTGATAACATATTGTTCCCAAAGTGATTTAATTGTGACTAAGTGCATGGATTTTTTTAATATTTAATATGTGAGTGCTTTACATGCATCTGTTATTGTTTTCTGTTCGTTTGGACATAATTTTGACAATCAGAAAAATTTTAGAAAAGGCATTTTATAGAATTTAATATTTTTCCAAACTCCAAAATATAAATTTTATAAATCAATACAGAAAAAAGGATTCTCAAGTTCTCTAAATGGTTTAAAATGCTGTGCTTGTAATTCCATGAAGGAAAATATAATATATTGATGTTTATTTAATAATAATTTTGAATGCTTCTTAAAAGATGTTGTCAGAATTTAATTTTACTGGGACACTGTCCATTAACTTTGTAATTAAGTATGACTTGGTCAGAAGCTATCTTTAACTTTCTCTTTGTCCTAATGATACATTTAATCATTCCCTATTCCATGGGCTAAAGCACTTGACGCACATAATTGTAACATTTTAAAATGTTTTTCTCTAAATATCTGTTTAAAAATCCTTAATTAAAAATGTTTCCAATTCAATTATATTTACATGTTGGTATCTTTTTTGTTTTAACCTTGGAAACTTCATTGCATTTCTTTCTTAGCCTTTACATTTTATTTAAAAAAGAATATATGATGTAACCAATATTATCATCTACCTCTAATCAGACAGGTAATTAAAAAGCATAATATAAAATTTGCTTGAATGACATCTGGACAACGCTGTCAGGGCTTGGAGACTATGGTGAGGTATTCCTCAAGATATTGTAATAAGGCAAATTAGAATATTTGAAAATTAAGCTACATAATCAATACAGAGTGGGAAGAGTTAGTGAGCTCAGAAAACACCAACTATATAATACTATAAATACACTTCTGAAGAGCTTCCTTGCATTACTAAACAAGCTGGGCTGTGTTAGTATATTAAAACTCTGACATAGACCACAGCATAAGACTTCAAAACAACTAACAAATACAGAACTTGTTCAATATGCATCTTGCAATCACAATGGGGGAGAAAGTCTTGTCTAATGGATTCAGTATTCTAGTCCTTTTGACAAGCTCTTCTCTATAATAGCATAGTTTTTCAAATTATCTTAGTTGAGGGACTCTCCTGAAATCATCTAAATATCCCTTCCCTTTAAATTCTGATTGAACTTTGTAATTATGATGATTTTAGGCTGTGTAGCTTGGCTGCAGAGTGGACTCTTTGCACATGCCTTTATATTCTGGTCCTCGTTACACATTAATAATCAGAATACTGATTGGAATTCTGAAGAGTACCTCAGTGGGGTGCATTTTAGTCATTTTAGTTCAACTCTGCCCAGCTCTTTTGGAAAGATCAGCAATATGCAATGATTTAAAAAAGGAAAATAGCACTCTTTATATATCTGGGGGCTGAGATAAACTAGGACATCATAGCACAGAATTAGCTACTGAGCCCTAAATCTACTCTAAAAGATTTTGTTTTTCATAGAAAACTTTATTAGCCATGAAATTTTTCTCATGTAATTATGTTCCAACCAGGATGCCAAAGTTCCCATGTTTGTTTCAAGAAAATATATTATCACAGGACTATAATTTGCTTGGCGGCTGGCAAAACTAGGTTTCGTTCATTCCTGTATTCACATAAATGATGAAGTGTTATTTTATATCCTTAGGCATTTTACATATGATCTTGCTATGAACTGAATGTTTGTGTCCCTCCAAAATTCATATGTTGAAGCCTAAAACCCAATGTGATGGTATTTGCAGGTGGGGCTCTGGAAAATGATTAGGTCATGAGGTTAGAGTCCTTGTGAGTGGGATAGTATCCTTGTAAAAGAGATAAGAGATAGCTGAGCTCTGTCTCTGTCTTTCTCTTTTCTCTCTCTCTACTATATCAGGTATATAGTACGAGGGCATCTGTCTACAAACCAGGATGAGGACTCTTACCAGGAACCAAATTGACTGGCACTTTAATCTTGGACCCCCCAGTCTCCAGAACTGTGATAAATAAATTTCTGTTCAAGCCACCCTATCTGTGCTACTTTTATTGTAGCAACCTCGAGCTGACTAAGACAAAACTCTTTAATTTCTCACTCATTCCAGCGAGTTAGGTATTATCTACATTTCATAGATTGACAGCAGAGGCTAAGAGGCAAAAACCTGCCCAAGGTCAGAGCTACTAAACAGTAGTGGGAAACTTGAACCCAGACTATCAAACTACAAAAGTAGAGTTAAACTGCTACACTATGCGCTAAGAGAATAGTGGATTATAAACTAGATAGCGTGTCAGATGCCCCCTTAAAATGAATAGTGAACATGTTTGCATCACTACATCACATCAGTTGTTCTCCATAACTACTAGTCTGCCATAGCCTTCCCAATACTTCTGAAGCCAGACCATGTCATCTGACACATACTAAGAATTCAATATTATTTGTTGAATAAATTAATAAATTTGTCAATTTTGTGCTGACCACATTTTATTAGGAAAATTGCTCTTCATTATTTACAAAAAGCCTAATAATCATTACAATCATCTTCTGTGGTTAGTTATTGCCCGAATTTGCAATCCTAACCTAGCTAAGTTATCAAAGTAAAATCAAATGGCTGGTATTTGACAGTTTTCATCATCAATAAAAGCATATATTTCAACCTAATATTTACCTAGCATTTTTTTTTCTGGAAGTTTCAATCTAGCATTGTACTTTTTGTTATCTAAGAAATTTTGGATGGTGAATTACCAAAGTTGGAAAATGTCACACACTTACATGCATATACTTATGTCAATGTTTGTAATAATTGCTAATCATCTATTCATTTTAAGTATATTTTAACTACAATAATATTCATTATCCATAGTTTATATTGTCTTTTGAACTTTGTTTCATAATTAGAACTACTCTTGTACAGACACATTTATATGAGATCTTGGGAATTAGTCTCATTATTATTTAAGCTTTCAAATATAAAACTTATTTTATGAGATGATACAAAAATTTTGAAGAATTATAATTGAATATAAGAAAAATGTTAACTTAAAAATTATTAATATAATAAAAAGCAAAGAGGGTTTTTTATGAATCCTCCCATTACTCATGGTATAGAATTTCAAAATGTAGTACTTTGAAATTTACCTAGTGAACTAATTCTTTCAGATTCATATACTTATTTAAAATTAATTAACTTCAATGATTTTTAGAATAGGTTAAGGTTTGTAGCAAAATTGAGTGGAAAGTATACAGGGTTCCCACATACCCCCACCCCTAACACACACAGCCTCCCTTATCATCAACATCTCTTACTAGCATGATACATTTGTTACAATTGATAAACCAATATTGATACATCATTACCAAACCAAAGTCCACAGTTTACATTAAGATTCATTGTTCATTTTGGTCATTCTATTGATTTTGAGAAATTAAATGACATACATCTACTATTAGTTTCATTGACCTAAAAATTCCCTGTGTTCCACTGATTCATCCCTCCCTCCTCCAAAACCCTGAACAACCACTGAACTTTATACCATCTTCATAGTTTTACCTTTTCTAGAATATCATGTAGTTGGGGTTATACAATAAGAAGACTTTTAAGATTGGATTTTTTTTCACTTAGAAATAGAATGTAAATTTCCTCTAGGTCTTTCTATGACTTGATAGCTCATGCATTTTTAGTACTTTAAAAAGTAACATTGTATTGATGTAACAGAGTTTAATGATCTATTCACCTATAGAAGAGTGTATTTGGTTTCAAATTTTAGCAACTATGAATAAAGCAGGTATAAATGTTTGTTTGCAGGTTTTGTATGGATATAAGTTTTTAAGTCATTTGGGTATATACTAAGATTGCTGGATTGTATGGTAAGAGTACATTTAGTTTTATAAGAAACCACCAAACTGTTTTCCAAAGTGGCTGTACTATTTTGTATTCCCTCCAACAATGAATGGGAGTTCCTGTTGTTCCACATACTACCCAACATTTGATGTTATTAGTGTTTTGGATTTTAGCCCTTCTAATAGGTACGTAGGGGCATTTTATTATTTTAATTTGCAATTTCCTAATGATGTATGATGTTGAACATTTTTTTTTAAAGATTTTATTTATTTATTCATGAGAGATAGAGAGAGAGAGAGGCAGAGGCAGAGGGAGAAGCAGGCTCCCCGCAGAGCAGGGAGCCCGATGCGGGACTCAATCCCAGGACCCTGGGATCATGACCTGAGCTGAAGGCAGACGCTTAACCGACTGAGCCACCCAGGCGTCCCGATGTTGAACATCTTTTCATATGCTTTTTTTTTTTGTCATCTGTATATCTTCTTTGGTAAAGTATCTGTTCAGATCTTGTGCCAATTTTTAAAATGAACTGTTCTTCCTATTATTGAGTTTTAAGAGTTCTTTGTGTTTTTTGGATAAAAGTCCTTTATCAGATATGTATTTTATAAACATTTTTTCTCATTTTGTCTTGTCTTCAAATTTTTATGACAGTATCTTCTGAAGAACAGAATTGTTTAATTTTGATGAAGTCCAAGTTATGAATTTTTCATTCATGGATTGTGCCCGGATGTTGTACCTAAAAAGCCATTGCCAAAAGCCAAGACCACCTAGATTTTCTTATGTTATCCTCTAGGAGTTTTACCATTTTACATTTAGATCTATGATCCACTTTGAGCTTATTTTTTGAGAAGTGTGTAGAGTCTGTGCCTAGCTGATGCTGTTATTTCTTCTTCTTCTTCTTCTTTCTTTTTCTTTTTCTTCTTCTTCTTCTCCTCCCTCTTCTTCTTCTTCTTTGCTTGTGGGTGTCCAATTGTTCCAGCACTGCTTGTTGAGAAGACTATATTTTCTCTATTGAATCTTTTTTGCTTCTGTGTCAAAGATTAGTTGACTATTTTTTTTTGTGGGTCTATTGCTGGATTATTCTGTTCCATTGATCTATTAGTCTATTATTTCAGCAACACCATGCTGTGTTGATTGTTTTAGCTTTATATACAGTTGAAATAGTAGTGTCAGTCCTCCAACTTTGTTCTTCCATTGTCTTAGCTATTTGGGGTCTTTTCTTTTTCCATATAAACTGTATAATAAGTTTGTTCATAGCCACAATATCAGTTTGTCAATATTCACTGTGATTTTTATTATGATTGCATTGAATCTATAGATGAAAAATTGACATTTAACAATTTTGAGTCTGCCTACCCATGACCATGGAATAATTCTCAATTATTTGGTTCTTTTATTTTTTTATTTGAGTTTTGTAGTTCTCATATAAATCTTACAAATATCTTTTTATAATTAAATCTAAATATTTCTTTTGTTATTCCTAATGTAAATGGTATTGCATTTTTAATTTTGTTCATTCTGATTTTTTATTGCTGCCTTATAAAAGAGCAATTTACTTGTGTGTATTAACCTTGTATCCTGAAGCCTTGCTATAATTACTTACTAATTCCAGGAGGTTTTTCTTGATTCTTTGAGATTTTCTACACAGACACATATCATATGTGAACAAAACCAGTTTTATTTCCTCCTTCCTAATTGGTAAATTTTTATTTCCCTTTCTTGTCTTATTGCATTAACTAGTACTTCTAGTACAATGTTGAATAGAGGTGGTGAGAGGGGACATCCTTGCAATTTTTCATATCTTAGGGGGAAAGCTTCTGTTGGTCATTAAGTCTGATGTTAGTTGTAGGTTTTCTGTAGGTATTCTTTATTGAGTTAAGGAAATTCTACTCTATTCCTAGTTTGCTGGGGGTTTTAATAATGAATGGATGTTAGATTCTGTCAAATGATTTTCTGTATATTGATAAGATCATGTGTTTCTTCTTTAACTTGTTGATGTGATGGATTATATTAATTGATTTTTCAAATGTTGAACCAGCTTTGCATACTGGAATAAATCCCACTTGTTCAGAGTGTAATTTTTTAAGTTCATTGTTTGATTTGATTTGATTATATTTTAGATTTCCTTGATTTTTTTAAGAAAGTCCTTGTCTATCAGTACTTTAAACTTTGTGATATATATGTACATGTAAAAGAAAATTGAAGTCCAAGACTCTCAAAAGGGATTTAGTTGAAGTAAAACAAAAGCTAATGCCATTAAAAAAAAAAAAAAAAAAACAACTAGAAAATCTCCTTCTACAGGGCTTATTAGTGTGACAAAGTGATCCCCTGCAAAACAAGGACCTTCATTTAGGTTCCTTCACTGGGGAACAGTATTTTAAAAGGAGGATTCATTTTATATTTTAAAAAGATAAACTCAATGTATTCAGTAAACATTTATTCAGTGCCTCTTTTGTGCTGGGAGCTGAAAAAGCACAAATGGTTGTATTGAGTTCAGTTAATGCCAGAATGCATCTACATAGATCATAGAGACACATACACAGAGATCTGGGCCCATAGCATATGGATTGACAAACCCTACCTGAAGGAATGAGAAAAAATTTCACAGAAGCACTGGCAAAGGTAGTGGATTCTGAAACTGGATAAGAAGTTTGTCACCAAAGAAGAATTGGAAAGACAGCTCCAGCATAAGGAACAACATAAGCAAACCATGGAGTGTGAAAGTTCATGTGGCTGGATTGCTGGATATACAAAGTAGAGAAGAAGCAGTGAGCAAAAGCTTGAAAGTCACACTGAGGATTGGTGGTGAAGGGACCTACAGTATCCTACTAAAGATTTTAAATTTATATCCTTCCAGTGACAGTCTTTGAAGATGCTAAATCCAAATATTCTTTCTGGTTTTATGCCAATGCAGTTAATAAAGTTTTGTTCATAAAAGAATATTGTACATACTAAACTGACTAAATACATAGAGAGTCATTGTCATCTTGTTTGGAAATAGTCCCAAACTGAAGCCAGCCATAGTTGTGTTAACCACATCCTCCTGTCTCCAGAGACAACATCTTCTGTTTCATCTTTTACAATTTCTTTTTTGCATGTGTGTCAAGGGCATAATTTCTATATCCTGTGTGCCATTGTTACTGATACTTATGGTTAAATCATATTTAGAGAATCTTCATGTCATTTAATTAAATATTCAATAGCATGCTTTGCTCCAGAGATATACTTGTTGATTCTTAAGTGTGATTTATGTGTATATTTTGAATGTAAATAGAGTAAATACTTCAAATAATACAATTCCACTTAGTAGATTTATAAAACATTTTTTAAACATTTTCATTTTAGAATTTGAATCTGGCTTTCAGGTATATACTTTTGTACAAATTGTCCTTGCATTCAGAAAAATAAGTCTATCTTCAGAATTTGGGGCAAAGTGGAAATGCCTCAGTCATAGGAGACAATTTTTACAAATGAGAATTAGACAATATTATGACTGGTAACTCCTTTAGCAATTGCATAGTGAAATAGTCTTGGCTTATAAAGGAGGCTAGGTAAGGCAGGTAACTAGCCTAATGTCACAGAATAAATTATGGGAAAGGTAGACTAAGCTTTATGTGTTATTTTGAGATAGCCCTATACTCTACTGTTCAAACAGGTTAATATTTTTGATTACCATTAGCTTTCCTCAGTTTTTTTTTTTTAGGACCAACAATACAAGTGCTAACTCCAAGTTAAGAATTGTTCATCATGATTTTTATTACCAAGAGTTTTAAGGACAATATAGATGCTTTGTATGGCTTATCTGACTAGTATCTTTATTCTAGTATAAGAATGAAGTGAAATAAAACCCAAACTTTGCAAGTTATAATAATGAAAAAAATTTCTTAACTTACATTTTGCCATTTTATAATTCTAAAGAAGATCTGAATTAAATTTTCTTTTTTTTTTAAGAATTGCTTTTCAATCAGTTTATACTATATTATCATTCTATGAAAAATTGGGGCAGTAATAGTCAATGAGACACAGGTAAATTTTAAGTAGAATGTTGATAAAATTTTCATGTTCATTCCTGAAATTATTTGACCTAAAAGTGTATAATTTCATTTACATCAAGAAGAAAGTAACAATGCATTTTTATGTGGGGCTAATGATTTCATATGATTTCTTGCAATTTGATTTTTAAAGAATGGAGCTAACCTCCATTAATTTGTTATAAGATGTAGCATAACAATTGGTTTTTATACAATTTTATTCAAGGCAGTATATGCCAATTTTTTTTTCCTAAACAGATCTTTAATAGAAAATTGATTTATAAATGAAAGAAAAAAAGTCAATAAAAAGAAAAAAAAAACTTCAGGAAACAACCTTTGTTTTGTAACATAGTAGCTTATAATATACTTCCTATTAAAGATTTCTGAGGGAAAAAAAATCCAATCCATATGTGGCTTCAGGATAATAGCAGGAGCAGAACGAAATATTAAAAGAAAAAAAGGCATAATTAGCAGCTTGATGTTCTTGAGCTCGTGAGGAGGCATTTTCTTGGTGTGCTGTATGGTAAACACTACAATGCATTTCCACAATCCTTTATATAATCTAGCCTAGAATGTCAAAGGAACAAAGTTGATTTTTCTTACTGGTGAACAAAATTTTAATCTTCAAGTATTTATGTTAAATAATTAAAAGTTGTTTTTACATGCCAAATCCTGGTGATGGTAATTGAGATTATATATGAAGAAAAATAGGTTTGTAAGAGAATTTCACTATGAAGAGCATGGAAACAGACTCTTCCAGATTTAAGGATGTATGTTTTTCTGGTTTTGGGGTTTTTTTTAAGTGGAACCCAACATGGGGTTTGAGCTCAATGCAGGGCTTGAACTCATGACCCTGAGATGAAGACCTGAGCTGAGATCAACAGTGATGGGCTTAACCAACTGAGCCACCCAGGTGCCCTCATATTTAAGGATGTCTTAAAGAACTATAAACCTGAGATTAAAATGTAGATAATATCAAGAATACATACTTTCATTATTTTAAAATTATGAAATTATATTAAGTATTGGCAAAAGAAATCTGAAGTTCATTGCCATTAAATTCAGAGATCATATGACAACTTTCTTGTATTTACAATTAGATTTGACTGGGCTTTAAAAAGTGGTTCATAATTGCATTCTATTATTTTTACATGAAGATTGTTGGAAGTTAAATCAAGACAAAGTTTGAGAATTATAAGTGAAGCAAGAGCACACATTTGATGTGAAAAGTGTGTTACTTTTAAGAAACTACTTTGATAAATCATGGAAGAAGTAGAATGCAGGCAGATTAGGAGTGACACGTTGCTCCTGGGGATGGTGTCTTTTCAGGTAATTCAACCCCTCTACCTACGAGTTTCTCTGACCTATAGTTAATAAGGTTATTTGGTGTTAAGAGTGGTAACCCCTTCCCATCAAAAAAGAGTGGTGATTCCAATATGAAGTACAAGGTCAGGTTCCTGCGGCAATCTTACAGTTTTAGTGTACTTCCCCATAAAATGCCCAGAATCTCTAAGAAAAGGAAGGAAGAAAAAATGGTCGCAGAGGCCAGATAGGCAAAGGAATGATTCATTTTCATGATAATTGAAAGGCAGAATATTTGCATGGAAGCAAAAATTGGGGCATTACAATTATATCCCTATGTGACCTGTACTTGCCTCTAGTATATCCTGTATAAAATAAGAGTGATCAAGTCACGCATTAGCTATTAGATAAAATGGATCATTAATAACAAAGAACCTTTAACTTTTGAGAAAAAGGTACAACATGAATGGTTCTCATAGCATCACCTCCAAATCTCGTCAACAGCATTGGCACACATTGCTCTTTTATTAGGCTGAAATTCTCTTTAGCATTGAATGGTATTCTTATCAATAAATGTGTGAATCACATGAACCAAATGTTGCATGGCAGATTATGGCACCCTGCAGGAGATTAATGTAACAAGACAAATTTCTTCTGAATAAGTGTAGTTCTGCTGTGTAGGTAGGATTTAGATCTGTCTGGTTATTAAAAGGATGAGGGGAGTGGGAAGGAACATAGTGAGAAGGAAACTAGAAAAGAATTTCCTACACATAAGATAAAATAATTGTGAGAACATTCTAAAAGTATTAAAGTACTAAGAAGTGAGATGTGCTATGTGAGCAAATAGACAGTGGAGAATTGCTAAAGGTTCTCTTGAAAATATATAAAATACATAAATAAGCAGAATACACTCATTTTCACGTGTTGTATAAGCTCCGCATGTAAACCATCTTCTCTCTGAAGCCCACTTCATGCTCCTCACACCCATTCCCCAGCGCCTAGCCTGTTGTGGGCGCTCAATAAATATTAAACAATCAAAGCACAAACTGTTGTCAAAAGTTTGGAATTCACAGGAATCAATAGTATTGTTATCATTTAACATTTATTGAGGGTCAACAGCATGACTTAGTCCACATGTGCAAATAGGTTATTTTATAATCACATATTAAGCAAATAGTTAAATACAATTTGTATTAAACTTTCAATTTTACTCCATTGATCTGAATGTAAAAAATTTTTTTAAATAATGTTGACACACCATGAAATATAAACATTAGTTATTTAAATAAATAAGTTTCTCTCAGGGAAATCATTACTTTTAGATATTATTAACATTCACTTGAAAGTATGAGATAAATCTACAGTAAGTACACATCGCATATTCTAAATAGACCAGTGCATGTACAAAGAATAGAAGAATCTGAAAAGGTGAAGGAAGACAATGACAAATACACAAAGCTGTAATAGCATTTGAGTTTCTCCAGCTGTTATGACAACTTAAAACACTAATACAATTATGTAGGGTACTGTTGTTTACAAAATAGAATCAAAGGCAAAGGAAGACAGAAATTCTTCAGGTGAACAAAAATTAGCGTGCCTCTGAATTTAGAAACATTTCTTAATTAAAGGAAAGATAGAATTTTTTATTACAGGAAATGAACTGTATTTGATACATTTATGATCCACATGCTCCAGTTTTATCCTGAATAAAATGATTACTAATTGTGCTCAGATTTATTCTTGTGGCTAATAGGCACTTAAATTCTATTTAATCTTTTTTTCATGAATATTTTTCTGTCGTGTTTCTACTTAATGATTTTGAAGTGATTTTTAATTAGTTAAGAGGATGGAAAACTATACTTAATATTTCTGAGGTGAAACTTTCAGTTTAATTTTAGATACTGAACTATCTATATGTACTCAAGTTTATAGTATGCTTTTCCTTAGCATTTGAATCTCAGAATCTTAGAAATGAAAGTCCTTCTAGATTAGCCTTCCCCTAAGGAAGAATAGCCTCTATATCTTGATGTAAGGAACACACTGCTTAAACACTTTGTTGAATAGAAAATTTTTACATTTGGAAGGACTAAGAGATCATCTAATTCTGCTCCACAGTTGTAAAAATAAGAAAAACAAGGATAGGCCTAATGATTCTATATTTACACTCATATATTGGCTCAATTGGGCAATTGTTTAAATTTCTCTTCCATTTTAAGCTTTTTAAAAAAATTCACAAGAGTTTTAATTACTAAAATTTAATTTTTCAATGTTTATCCATATGATGACTGTTCACCACATGCTGTTTTGTTTATGTAAGAACACCATCTACAAAGTTCATAATAATATGGTGTCATTAACAAATAATGCATTTTTAATTATTTTTTTTTTCTCTACTAGTTCCACTTTAGAACTGAAGAATTTAATCATTTTATGTCCTGGTTTCTGAAATGTGGCAACCTTCACTATTGGAAATCATATTTTGATTAACTAAAATATTCTCTTAATTGAACAGTATTTAGAGGCATAGTTCTTTGAAATCTGGTCATCTAATAGTCTTTTCTTCAAAAATCCCTCTGTTTTCACTCAACCCACAGATATTCATTGAATGCATACTGTATGCCAGCCTTGTTACAGGCTTCTAGAATGGACTGTTAAAGAAGACCTTAAGTGAACTCATGCATAAGTGTAAATGAAAGAAAAGGAAAGATGATTTACAGGTGATCTAATTTATTACTCTTTTTCTTTACCTTTTCACTGTTGGATTTAAGTCAGTTTGAAGGAAGAAAATTAAAAACAGGGAGATACTGGGACTCCAGTCTATAATTCAGATCTTTTAAAGTTAATTGTCTTGACTGGTGTCCTTCCCTGCCCAAGTAAGTAGCAAGCCCCTGGATGCTTTAGAGTGACTCTTTTGCTCATCTGGCTAGTAAACAAATATTACTAAATGTTTTCTTCTGAAAGAAATCAAGATTGAAAAAGAGAAAAGTAAATGGGATTTAGGAGGCAGGTCAATTTTGAAAGTGAATAACAAGGAGGAAAAGGTACACTGTAAGAAATTAAATGCCAACAAATGAATAAATTAAGCTTAATGAAACATGATGCACTCTTTCTAGATGTAATATACAAATATCTAAAGATGAATCCTCCTATAGTAGCACACAGCACCTAGCAAGTGTTAAAATGTTTTATCTTTGTCTTTCCTTAGCTCTCACTGTAAGGATAGCAACATTTACTGTGTTAAACATTAGTATCTCCTGATGTTTCTAGGTACTTGCTTTCTGAACAAGGAGGAATAGTTAATGGTGTGTGTGTGTATGTAGGTGTATGTTTGTGTATGTGTGTGCTCCTTTAAAGTGGAGAAATTATTTATAAAGTGTTGCTTAATACTCAAAATTCTAGTCCGGCCAATTTAAGATCTTCACAAAAAGAATAACTGAAAAACACGATTAATCATGAGTTAGAGATAAAATAGAGTTACATTTTTGGACTTCAGCAGAAGTTAGATTAACTAAATTTCTACTTCTTACATGATATGAGGTCTAGTTTACTAAATTACATTAACAAAATTCATTCCACCTTTCACTATATGAATTTCCCATAATGATGTAAAGTTTAGCTTAATCAATGTTTCCTAAGTACAATTATAATTCAGTCTAAGTCCAGAGGTTCAATATACACAGTTTTATATAGATCACCAAGTATATTTTAAATCTAGTTAAGAATTTTGAAAATCATATTTTTCCCCAGTACAAGATCACGGTGCAAACTTAAATGAAATAAAATGACTCTTCAAGAACTATTTAATTGTACTTCAATGCATTACAAATTAGTTTTGGATTATTTATACTTCTGAAAATAACTAAACTGCATAAGGAAGAGAAGTACACAATAGATTTAAGAGACTCATCTTATGAATAAATTTTAGAATAACAAGGATAGGCCTAATGATTCTATATTTACACTCATATATTGGCTTAATTGGGCAATTGTAAATCTGTAAAATCTGTAAAATGTCATTGACTTATTTTTACATTAATTTTTGATTTTTTAAATCACAAAATATATTTTTCATATCAATTATTAGTCATACATATATCATCTCAAAAATATGCAATTTATCCAAATACTCTCTTTCTTATGATATCTATAGTTGAAAAATATGAGGCCACTGCTTTACAATATTTAAAACCAAAATGATTTACTAAGTCAATATAAAAAGAGCCATTGAGAGAACCTCATATTTTTACATAAGCTAAGAGCCTAACCTTTTAGGAAAAAAGGTATTTTTAATAAAAAAAATAATTATAAGATTATCTGAATAAGTAAGTTCACAACTCTAAGAGCCATTTCTAGTCTCCTACCTACTTGAGGAAACATTATAGAATTAATGAAACTGACACCAACATGCAAGTAAGAAGAAATAAACAATCTGTGTTTAAATTACTTATCTCTTAGGTACTGTTATTAGTGTGGGCATTTTACATTCTAGCCAATCTTCTCTTAATATGCTCTGGCTGTAAAAACAAATCTACGAATGCCAAAGATGAGTAATCAGCACCTTTACATAGAAAGGAAAAACTGTGAAGCTTAGTGAGATCAAAGTGGTTTGATAGTTTATCTCACCTGTAGTAAAGCTGATGTGATAAGGAAATATGCCTAAGTAAGGACTCTGCAATTAATAAGGAATTTATCATTCTTCATATCCTCTCCCATGTTTTCTCATTTGAGCTCCACATGTTGTTGAATAGACAGGTCTGATATAATTAACACCGTTTTATTTTATTTTATTTTTCCAGAAGAAATTTAGGCTCAGGGCCTTGCCTAAGTGAACAAGTTAAAGTTGGGATGTAGTGCTCCTATTCCTCTACTTTATATTTCAGAGAGGGAAATACCCACATCAAAAAGAAGTTGACAGAAATATTCCATTGAATTGTAAAATTTCACAGAGCCCCCAGAAGCCAAAATTAATTTGAAAACTTTTTCAGTGTAATTGCAATCTGATTTTATTTTGAAAAGCCCGAGGAAATAAATTTTTAACCAATCATTTAACTTAATTGAATCCTTAACCTTAATTTACTTATCTGAAATGTGAGAAATTAAAGGATTTTCCTGATATATTTAAATAAAAAATAATTTTTTGATATTACAAATTTAATTACTCCCAAATTTAAAAGGAAAAATTATTTTGACATTCTTGACATAATTATTACTAGTTCTGATTTTATTACAATAAGTAATAAATATTAAATTAGATGAAAAGCCAAAGACTGGGGGAACCATAATTAAAGTTATTAGCACTCTGAGCTCTAATACAAGGCCCAACATCACTTTAAATGTTTTACCTCTACTGTACTCTTGCATTTTTCTCAAGCATACTCTAGAGTGATATATTTATTATATAGCGGTATAAATAAAAATAAAATGCACTACTTGTAACATTCTGATTTTTAATATTGAGGTTTCAGACCTCTTGGGAGAATCACTTGCTGAAGTCATAGTATAAACTCAAATAATTTACTTTTGGTGTGTTTTTTTTTTTTCTTTAGGTTTTACATATTATTTTTAAAGCATGAGAGGTTATTTTTGCATAAAGAGAATTATGTCATTTTTATTCTTTAACTTATGATCAATCAGGTGGTGTTAAAACCACAAATCAAACAGAAAAATGTCTAACAGTTACAGATCATTTCCTTATTCCCAATAATCTTCAGCATTTTCCCTGATATAATTAAGAAGTCTGTGGAGTTTCCTGCTCTGAACTTATACTCAAAGTTTAGTTATACAAAAGAACAAAAACCCAGACTGCTGCCTCACATTCTACCTGGCACAGAAAAGCATGCAAGGACAGTGATAGAGAGCAATAGATTTAACAGTTATTGTCTTCCTCCTGTCTGAATCCAGTGCTTTCCTCCTCATGTTGTTGTCTTTCTAAAGAAGATAATGTCAACCTCCTTCATTTTTTTTACCTTGCTCCACTGTCTTGGTTGTTTTCTCTTCCTTCTTTCCAGGTACCGCTGCAAAGCAGAGATAAGGTTTAAATAAAAGTTCCAGATGGAAATACTGCTTCTGCTCAAAAAAAAAAAAAAAATTTGTAACTCATTCATTGCCAGCTTTTTCTTCTAAACAAACTATTTTAAAGCCTTTCAACATTTCTCATTTCTCTATAAACCAACTGAAACTATCTTAAATCTAATGTTAAAGAATTAGAGGAAAAAGAACTACTTGCCTTCTTCTGACTAGTTTTTCCACTCTTTTCTACCTTCTTCTTTTATATTCTGCTTTGATAAACAGGCTCTACAAAGAATTCTACTTGACAGGACTATGATTAATTGACTTACAATTCAGGTTATGGCTGGAGTCATTCAGTGTCTTGAAAATGTCAACCAAGATGTTCCTTTGAAGTCAAGCTTAACTTAGTTTAACCAACTGAAAGAATAGTGTGGTCATGCTTGAGATTCATTTAAATATTAAAGGCATCCCAAGTCATAAGTAACCAAAAGAGAAATAAGATTATCATTTAGGTGCTGTTTAACTGGAACTATGCTTTCTCTAAGAGTTATTGCTCTCAGTAGAGTACTCGCTGTTTACCTATTTATACATCAAAACAGTAGAAATTATTCATACAAAATTAGTATTCCCCACTGAAATAATTGACTCAAGCGAGGATCTTCAGAGGACACTAGCAACCATTTGATGAAAGATGAATGGGGGACTGAATACTTCCATTACAACCAAGTACCACCCCACAGAGTTGCGAGGGGAAAAATGCAACTTTGAAACAAAGCAATGTGATTGTCACCAACTTAACCACTGATGAAACTTGCAACCATTCATTCGGAATGGGACATCCAAACAGTCTGGCTTCTTAATGATATGCAGTGTGATATATATATATTGCCCTCTGAAGTATTCTTGCCAAAGCATCCAACTATCCAACTGGAATCCAGTTAAGCCAAAGATTTAGCTTTCAGTTTAATCAAAACAGGATGTAAAAAACGTATTGAATAATATTCTGAAGAAATCATCAAAGCAATCAAAAATGTCTACAGTGTAACTGGCTATGATCTCTTCAAAAAACAAAAAACAAAACAAAACAAAAACAAAACCAATGTCATGAACTAGAGAAGGGAGGGAAAGGTAGCATAACTTTTTTCAGAAATTTGCTAAATTTACTCATTAATTATAATAGTTCAGCTGTAGATCCTTTTGATTGTTTCAAGTAGATAATAATTTCATTTGTTAATAATGAGTTTTATTTCTTACTTTTCTATTTTTATACATATTATTTCTTTTTCTCACCTTATTGCACTGGCTAAAATCTCCAGTACAATGTGTAATAGAAGTGGTAATAACAGACATCCTTGTCTCGTTTTAATTCTCAGATGGAATTTTTTTCATCTTTTCTGAGAATGATATTTGCTAATGGTTTTTATTTATCTTATCAGATTAAGGAAGCTTCTTTCTACTCTAGTGATGAATTATATTAAATGGATCTACTATGATGAATGTAATTTCCCTTTATTCTATTATTCTGGTTAATTACATTTTTTTGTTGTTGTTTTTCAAATTGCATTCCCTAAATAAAACCAACTTTATCATGTTTTATCTTTCATGCACATTATCAGACTTGATCTCCTAATATTTTGTTAGGGTCTATGTCTCTATGTTCACAAAGGAAGTTAGCTTGTATGTTTTCTTTGATTTTTAGTTCTTGTTAGGTTTTGTCATCAAGGTTATTCTAGCTCCATAAAATGAGTGGAAGGTTTAGGATAAGATTGGTGCTAAATTTTCCTTAAATGTTTGAAAGAATTCACCAGTGAAGTTATCTGGCTAGAATTTTCTTTGGGGAAGAATTATAGTTATGGATTCAAAATATGAATTTCATTACAATATTCAGATTTATTGGAAAATATTCCTATTTTTAATTTTCTGTAGGATCTGTAATGATGCCTCCTTTTAATTTTCTGACATTGATGTTTTGTGCCTTCTCTTTTTTTCTTAATAAGTTTTCATAAGAGTCTATATATTTTATTAGTTTTTATGGCAAATCTAATTTTGACTTTTTTGCTTTCCCTATTGTACAACTTAATTTACTACTTCATTAGCTTTTATTATTACATTTTTAAAAATTTCTCTTCCTTCTACTTTCTTTGGGTTTAATTTTCTATATTAAAAAAATATTGGCTTTCTAGATACTCAATTTTCAGCCTTTCTTCTCTAATGAATATTTGTAAAGAGTGTAAATTTTACCCTACCACTGTTTAGCTGCACCCCAAGTTTCAATGTAATGTTTTTATCATACATTAGATCACATATTTCCAAATTTTACTGTCATTTTTTCTTTGATACATGGGATATTTAGACATGTATTGCTTACATTTTTACACTATCTAGTATTGTTTATAACATAGCAAATGACTGAAATATTTTTGCTTAGTGATTAAATGTATTAGTTGACAATATGTCTTAATAAGAAATATTCTGAGTTGAGAGGGAAAATGGGTAAGCTTTGGTGTTAGTGATTTTCCAGGAATAGGATGGATTTTAGGTGTAGCCAATAAGATGTGAAGAAAGACAAAGGAGCAGGAAAGCCTTAGGTATGCCTAGAGGAAAGTGAACAAGTTTAGCTGAAGCAGAATGTTCCCACAGAGGAGATATGGAATAATTTAAAATAAAAGATGAGGCCAATTACAGAAGGCCTTGAATTCCAAACTAGAGTCAGACTTTACTATGCATACTTTATTTTTTTTAAAAGATTTTATTTATTCATTTGAGACACAGAGATACAGAGAGAGAGAGAGAGAGATCATGAGCAGTGGGAGAGGCAGAGGGAGAGGAAGAAGCAGACTCCCCACTCAGTCAAGAGCCCTATGTGGGGCTCCATCCCAGGACCCTGGGATCATGACCTGAGCTGAAGGCAGACACATAACTGTCTGAGCCACCCAGGCGCCCCTACTATGCGTACTTTAAATAAAGGAGCTAGTAAGATGTGTGGTACATTAATGGAACTGAAACACTGAAAATTTGTAATTATAATAGAACCCATGGGTACATAGTCTTATTCATAATTATTTTACCCAGAAGAATCGTTATAAATATTCTATAGCAAATATGTACTTTTCAGTTTATTTTATTTTAATCATCTGAAAAATAAATGTCTCTCAGCAAACAATTTGAATGTGACTTACACATAAAGACCAAGTTTTCTTTTCAATGATGGGTTCCACATTCATATTAAATAGAGGAAGATAGTCCCCTAAAGGGTTTTTTTTGTTATTCAGAAAAGGTCACTGAAAATGCTGATTATCTGTACAGAAAAGAACACATTTTGCATGAAATGATGATCCTTTCATTTCTACTTCTGATGTAAAATTCATCAAGCCTAATTCTATGGAGAGTAAACTTCAGAAATAAATAGCTCATGTAAGTAAGTGGATTTTCTAACTGCCTGGAATCAAAAGAAGACCTCAATCAATTTCTTTTTCTATGCTACAGGGTACCTGAAATCTCCTTTGGTGCTGAGAGAAATTCTCTTTGCCCTACATTTGGAAGGGTTTACTTTGGGGGAGGGGAGCAGATTTATATTGCACTCCTTCAGAGATCCTGACTAATATAAAGGAAACAAAGTCACTAACACTCTTAGAAAGTAATGCCTGGATTAGAGATAGTCCTGAGGTAAACTGTGAGACTGAGAAACTGGGTTCTGTAGTTCCAGACCTTTATTTCATTATTCTTCTCCTCAATTTTCTTTAGGGACACAGTTCTCCAAAACAATTTAATCTCTCCTTTCTTGACCCTCATCACTCATGAAGGCTCTGATGTGTTCCCATTAGCAGTAGGGGCTTGTACCTAGGCTGTGAGGCTTACTTGGAGATAGGGTATGTTAGAATCCTGGTAAAGAAGTTAGGAGTAGGAAAATATTTACAGTTTGAAATGTCCCCCACATGATATTTATACATTACTTCTGGGGGGTAGACCTACAGCCTTAGCATGATACACTATTATTTCCAAGGAAATAAGAATGTAATGTTATCTGCCCAAGGGTTGTTCAAATTTTAAGGGTACAGCCTGGAGATGTCAATGATTGAAACAATGGAATAAATCATTAATTGTGAAAGAAACAGTCTTACATCTTAGATATAAGGATCCTTGGATATCTATATTATGGTGGAGAAACAGGAAAGAGAGACTTCTCATCAATTCTTAGATGATGCTAACTAATCAATATATTCATAAGACCATTCCTTCCTGCTACCATCTTTCCTGAATTTTACATTATATTCCCGAATTTGGAATTATGAGCAATATGGTATTTATTGTAGCATTCAAAACAGGACATGCATGTCTGAAAATGAAGTTGAAAGGGATATAGGGGTCAGATCTTGGGGGACTCATGTTATTTTAACAAGGTTGGACTTTATTTATTTTATGACCAACTTGGAAAAAGAGAGTTTTTTTGTTTTGTTTTTTTTGTTTGTTTTTTTTAAAGATTTTATTTATTTATTTGACAGAGAGAGACAGCGAGAGAAGGAACACAAGCAGGAGGAGCAGGAGAGGGAGAAGCAGGCTTCCTGCTGAGCAGGGAGCCCGATGTGAGACCTGATCCCAGGAACCTGAGATCATGACCTGAGCCGAAGGCAGACGCTTAACGACTGAGCCACCCAGGCGCCCGGAAAAAGAGAGTTTTAAACTGAATGCTTTATTCAGTTTTATGACCTTGATAACTTACTATGATTTGGGGGAAATTCTGGTAAGATCAATATTAGTGAAATAAAAATCAAAAACCTAAGGACAATAGTGAGTTCATTACAGTGGTTCAAGCATAATATAATGAAAGCTTAAATTAAGATGGAAGTCACAGTTATGAATAGGAGGAAATATATTCAAGAAATATTTAGGGAATAAAATCAGCAGAACTTGGAGACTGAATAATCAGGTGAAGGAGAGAAAGATCAAAGATCAAAAATCACCCCCAGTTTTCTAGTAAGATAAAGGGTAGATTATGATTTCACCAATAATAATGAAAACCAAGTTGGGAAGGGGGAGTGAGGTGTTTAGATTAAGATAAGTTGTATTTGAAGATGTTATTGGACATTTGAGCATACAAGCTTGAAATTTTCAGGGAAATGCCTTTTCACAGAGAAGTCCTGAAGTGGCAACATACAATTGGGCATCTTCAGCTTATAGGTCAGAGTTTCAACCTTGAAAGTTGATAAATCTCACAAAGAGACAGTATAAAATGAAAAGTTCAGAGTATTAATAATGGAATCTGGGAACACCAATAATTTAAGAGTCAGCACAGAAAAAAAAACATAAGTCAGAAATAAAAGGTCAGACAAATTATGGAGACCCAGGAGACTATGTTGTCATGATAGGCCAATAAAAGAGAAGCTTAGAGAAGAGACAAAGTAGTAAATATACTTGAGAAACCTAGCAATGTGAGTACTGGAATGGCTCCTTTGGTTTAGCACTGATAACATCATCAGCATTATCCAGAGCATCAGTGGCACAGTAGAGACAGAAGCCTCATCCTTGGGGGGAGATGAGAAGCAATATTAGCATTCCAGTATCCAGAAAACTGGATAAAATGTGGAGGAAAGAAAATGGTAGAGAGAGAAATAGTAATCAAGAAAAGGGAGTTTTGGGGCACCTGGGTGGCTCAGTCTGTTAAGCGTCTGCCTTCGGCTCAGGTCGTGATCCCAGGATCCTGGGATCGAGGCCTGCGCGCGTCAGACTCCCTGCTCAGCAGAGAGCCTGCTTCTCCCTCTCCCTCTGCCTGCCACTCTGCCTACTTGTTCTCTCTCTCTATCTCTCTATCAAATAAATAAGTAAAACCTTAAAAAAAAAAGAAAAAGGAGTTTTGAAGTTGAGAATAATATCTCCAAAATGAGGAACAAAATCAATAACAAGAAAGAGGATGATGCGACAAAAAAGCATGGATGCCAGATTAAAGAGGACACAACTAGAGAAGCTGGTCTTGAAAAGAAGGATAAACACTTTACCTCTGAGGTCAAAAGGGAGATGGCTCTAGATTAAACAAGAACACCAAGCTGCTAACCTGTGTCTCCTTTTATTCCAAACCATTTTCTTCAGCATAATTGCCTGTGTTTTTCACCTCCCCTTCCCTCAATCCATTTGTCATCCTTTAGCTTTCAAGTGTGCCTTTCCCCTGAAAATTTTCTTTTCTTTTTTTCTTTTCTTTTTTTTTTAAAGATTTTATTCATTTATTTGAGAGAGAGAATGAGATAGAGACAGAGAGAGCATGAGATGGGGGAGCGTCAGAGGGAGAAGCAGACTTCCTGCTGAGCAGGGAGCCCGATGCGGGACTCGATCCCGGGACTCCAGGATCATGACCTGAGCTGAAGGCAGTCGCTTAACCAACTGAGCCACTCAGGCGCCCCTGAAAATTTTCTTTTAAAAAAAATTAATAATTATTCACTTGGCAATGACTTGGTGACCTCCACCTTGTCACTGAAATGGTTTCTTTTCCTGTGGTTACTATGACATTATAAATAATTACATCTATCTTTCTTTTAAACTCTTACCTTTCTATCACTTTTTTCTGTTTTTTTTTTTTTTCTTTGGATTTCCTTGCCCTCTTTCCTCCAAATGCCCATGTTTCCTAGCATTCCAACCCAGTTCTGTTCTCTTTCTAGGCTATCTCTTCGTGACAAGCTCATGGACTTTTACTGTTTCCACCGTTAACCCCAGGCAGAGGGAACCACTTATAATATTTCAGTCTTGCCATTATCTGGAGTTCTAGTTTTACATTTAGAGCCACCTATGTGATGTCACTTGCATGTGCTACTGGCACTTTAACTAGAATATGTCTAAAATCTTGTCTTCCCTCCTCAAACTACTTCTCATCTTCCTTCTTAATTTTTATAAGACTATCAACCATATTCTTCTAGCACCCAGTCTGAAAACTTATTATTGCCATTAAATAATTTCTTTTTTTTTCATTCCCAAAGATGGTAAGTTGTCAAATTCTATTAATATCCCTCTTTTGTAATCTCATAATTAATACCAGGTCCTAATACATGTCACCTAAATTATTACATCCTAACTACCCTGCCTCTTCCTAAAGCAAATGTCTGAATATTATTCCTATACTTAAAATTTTCATTAACTCTCTATTGTCCATGCAATAGAGTCCAATTTTAAAATCAGGCCCTTTTACAGTATTATTAGCCTAGGCTGCATTAATTCATACCATGTTCCTGAGACTCTTGTTCTCCTCATATATATCCTGCAATTTCCCACCACTTTGCCTGGTTCCCTCCCAATTAATGATTATATAACATTATTTAAGACTTAGCTCTAAAGTCACCTTATATAGTAAATCTTTGCTTTTCCCCAGGTAAGAATAATTTTTAAATTCCTATGGAAACTTATCTGTATTTATCTCTTTACCCTGTTGGCTTTCAACTGTGAACTGTAATTACATAGAAAACTCTTAGGTGATAGAAAAAATTGAGGTCTAAACAACTTACATTCCTATTTTTCAGTATTTTAAATTGCTCAATAACAATATTAACATCTGCATTTGCTCTTAATTCTGTACATAGTATGTGAACCATAAATATATATTAAATGAAAGTAAAAGTGATTTGAATGCTGCCAAATTTAAGTTAAAAAGATGATATATTGATGATTAAATACTATATATCCCCAAAGAAAATATAACTTAAAAGTAGGCTTAAGATCAAACACAATTTATACTGGATATATAAATTGGCACATTGTAATTAATTTAAAATATTAATTTTTTTTAACTGAAAATTTTAAAACAAGCACAGAATCAGTAATTTCCACTTAATATTGTACACATAGTTCCTAGTTCAAACCTCAATGTAGAACAATTTGCAATGTTTTGAAAACAAAAATAACACTTAAATAATTTTCTTACTTTACTTATTTTTGAAAAACTAGAAGTTGGACATCTTGTGAAGTATGCTAAGTATTATGGAGATTAGGGGCTAGCTACTAAATCCATGATGAAACAATATGTATTTTCATGTGTGATCAATTGTCAGTGAGGGAGTAGGAGACCGAAAAACTACCTGACAAATGAGAGAAGTCTCTTTTGACTTTTACTTGTAACTTGTTAAATTGGTGAAGTGCTACCTGAATTTCAATCTATTTATGACAGCTTTGGAAGGAACGCTTGTTTCTGTTCATGCTGTAGTTGCAGGCAAACCCAATATGCAGGTTCATATTTAAGAATTGAGGTATAAGATCTAAGACTAACTAGAAGCAAAGCAGTTGGTGCCAGTAGTTTATTTTCATAAAAAGAATTGTTGTCTTCTTTCATTCCACTCTAACAGTCAGCTCTACTTAACCCCAACCAATATGCCTGGCCTTACTCTAAACTCAGGGACCATTCTTGGCTGAAGATCCCCATGAGTTCACTAAGTGATGGTTCAGTCTCAAGTCAGTATGTTTGCTCACTCCAATTTGATCTGATTGCACTCCAAACTATGTGTGCTTGTATTTCTACCTTAAATATCCAAGCTCCAAGTGATTCAGAGTCTGTGCAGGGTTCAGTTACTAGTAGTCGAATTTTTCCTTCTTAAGTCTGTCTCCAGACTGTCTTTCATAATCAGGAATTCCCTAAGGCTTAGTATCTGGAATCTAATTCCATATGAGACCCAAACAACTACTATTTGGAAACCCCACTGGCCTCACCATTGGCTACCAATTTTGACACATAACTTTGTCTCACTTTTGTTCTTGCTTTAATACATACCAATACCAGATTCACTTACTGGACCATGTACACTTTATCCTTCCCTAGACTAATGACTTTCTCTGAATCTATATTTAGACCTTTAGCCTTTTCATGATACCATGGCATTAGCCTTTCTGAAACAACCAAGTCTTACCCACATTCCACTTAATGCCAACAAGTAAAATAATTTGAAAATAAGACATCATGAAAGAATGAGATACATTAATGTGGACTTTGGTGAATTTATGACTCTACCACTCAGGGCACATTGATATCTAGCAAAAGATATCAATGCAACATGTACTATAATCACTTATCAAAAATGGCATCACAAATATTAGGTTATTAGAAAAAGATATGGTTAGGAATTAAGAGAGGGCACCCATTAATTTCAGTAACTCTAGCTTCTAATTATTACCTTACAAAAAAGTTTGTATTTTTTCTTTAAATATTCTTTATCTAATTTTTGTCTTATCTTAGACATATATATACTAATTTATACATTAATTTATATATTAATGAAATGTATTAATTTATATTATATTATTAACTAATATATAAATTTATATTGTGTTAATTTATATCCATGTATTCACTTATATTAATATATGTACATATATAAATTGCTTGGTTTTGAGAATATGGATGTGTGTTATGTACATTTTATATCTCACTAGAGTCCTGATATATATTCTCTTTATAAAGCGTATGCAATAAGAGAGTTTTTTAAGAGAAAAACGTTACGGTGTTTTAGTGAAGTATGTGAAAAGGTTTGTGTGTAGGTTTGTGTGTGTGTGTGTATGTGAGAGTATGTTAAGTATAAGGTTGTCAAATTGTCCCTTGAGATATTTCTGGTGACACTGGATATATTACTGATTTCATTTCTATCAGTAAAACAGAATCACAAATTTTAGAATTGTTCCAGTTTATTTTGAATTGAGAATATGTAAAACTTTTCTTTTTTTGATAATGTTAAGTTAACCACCAAACTGTACATCATTAGTTTTTGATGTAGTGTTCAATGATTCATTAGTTGCATATAACACCCAGTGCTCATTACAACTCGTGCCCTCCTTAATAGCCATCACCTGGCTACCCCATCCCCCCACCCCTCTCCCTTCTGAAACCCTCAGTTTGTTTCCCAGAGTCCATTGTCTCCTCACGATGATCACTTTTAATGTATATTAATGTTCTTAAAAATATTATTTAAAATGTCTCCTAAAGGGAGTCAATATTCATATAAGTAGTTGCCTCTGATTAGACATGATAAGAGAAATAACTTTGAAAACTTAAATTCCAAGCTTCCCAATATTTCTTAAAGCAAAATGTCCCCATGTGAGCATTTTAAGGAGCACATTTTCTAATTTAGTATTACACAAGCACAAAGTGAACATTGTTCACGTAAGCTCTCCTAGTCCAAGTTTCATTTGTTCAAGCCTGCCCTCCTAAGGCAGTATATTGAATTTAAATGTTCTCCAGATGATTGGGATCTTGTTGAGTTTAAATAGCAGCATTTCTTCAATTTTTCAAACACTAACTTGCAATTGGACTATAATTACTAGTTTTAGTTTATCACCCTAAAGGATTGGAACCATTGGCACTAGAACATTGAAGACAAAGCCTTGTAAACATGGATACCATAAATCTTGTGCAAAGTGGGTTTCCTTCTGTATCAATGAAATAGTAAAATCAATAAATAGAGCTCTTCTATAAGCACTGAACAATACATTAAGTTAGAAACCTTAGCAGAAATAAGCTATAGCCATGACATCTTTTTCTTTAAGCTACATTTACCTTTTTTAGTTGAGGCAGCACTAGTTTCTTCTTTGGCTCGTTCAGTTTCTGTAAATTCAGATATTAAAGAATGAGACATGGATATCAGAAATGCCAGGTTGCTATCTTATGGTATTGTAAGTCAGACAAGACTAAAAGTGCCCCAAGGATAAAATGTGGCACCTGAGAGCAAAGCAAGCAGCAGAGAAAACCACTCTATAAAGTGCTTATATGTATTTTTAAGTAATGAACTCTCTTATCTCTCCAAGATACAACTCTGTGGCTTTAAATTCTAATGCCTATGTAAGCGGTGACCATAAAACAAGGTGGCTTATTTCGCAAAATACACTGGAATACCAATCAGTTTATATTCAAATCTAAAATGATGTATGAGTTCTGGGGAAGAGGACTTCAAAGGACTTCTTCATTAGCCTTTAATTATGGGGACAGTATTTGACCTTGATCAATTAGCTTTATATTATAAAAGATTTACCACAATATTACAGAAAATTCCATTTGAATATTTTTTGGATACAGAGAGAGAGAGATTGAGAGAGAGAGATAAAAGTCCAAAGTGTGTTCTTGGAGTTACTCTGAATATCTAGTGTGGAATATAAGAGAGCTGCCTTGAAGACATAATCTGAAATGCTGGTCCTAGTACAAGATTTTGGACCTCAAATCAAAGCTAATTTAAGTTTTCTCTAGTTCATAAGAAAATAAGAAAAATAATAATGAACTGGTGAATATTTACAAATCTTTACTTATTTTATTAACTTTTTATTTTTGATGTAGTTCTCCTTGGTCACATGAATTTTTATGTTTATTTTTATTCTTATTAGTATCTGTATGTGTCCCCCTCACTCATATGCATTCAGCAACTGAGGCTCTGGGGTCAACCAAACAACAGGACTCCTCATGTCCCTTTGCCCTCCCTATGCCATAGACCTTGGGCTGTGAGAAAGATCACATGTCAGAGGAGGTATTCACATCATAATTAGGCTTTAATTCCATAATATTAGATACCAAAACCTTTACCAGTTGCATGTAGACAGGAAGTAAATATCCTCTTCTCCAGGCTGGACTACCCAGACCCCTGGCTGTTATATACCTTCTGGATAAAGACACCAGTGGTTCTCAAACTTGAGCATGCATCAGAGTCACTCCGAGGGCTGTTAAAACACAGATGCTGAGCCCAGAGGTTTTGATTAGTTTGAGTCTGGGGCATGTGCTGAGAATTTACATTTCTAATCAGTTCCCAGGTGATGCTATATCCAGACCATAGTTTGGAAACTGATTACCAAACTTCCCCTAAGAGACAATCAAGACTAATTCTTCAGTGATCCGCATCCCTGTTTACCTCCGTTCCCACCATGAGTATGGGCTTCCAGCGGAAAACAGAGTTCACATTTCTTTTAAAAAACAGGCCCTTTCCAAAGTCAACTCTCCACCACAGTACACACCCCTACATCCTCAGCCTCTGTTAGAACGTGTGCTTTGCTTTCTTCTTTTAAACACACCCAAGCTCGTTAAGGACACTGCATCCCCACAGGCAGTCTTCTGAAATGGACAATGTTTGCTTTCCCATTTCCTGCATACCAAAGTGCCTGGAAGTGATGTATCTATCCTCTTTACTTCTTATTACTTCTCAGAGGTTGTTACCTTCTTGCTTCTTCTAAATCCCAGTTCCTTTGAAATACACAGCCAGGTTGCACCTGGCTCTATGCCTCTTTTTCATTAACCGACTTTATACTCTTGCCCCATCCCTCATTGAGTATTTTTTGCACACAGTCTTCATCCTCTCCACTACTACTGTGAGATTTCATTAAGAACAAGTCTCAGTCACAGCTGCACATTAGAATAAGCTGGGGGGCTGTTATAAGTCCATGACTTTCAGATGTAGTAGGCCTAGGTGGGCTATAGAGCTTTGAAAGCTTTGAGATTCTGAGTTAGTGAGTCTGGGATGAGGCCTAGCTATTCATATATTTGGAAGCTTCCCAAGATATTTTAATATTTAACCAGGATTGGGAGTCACTTACACACACAGTTCATATGCCCACTTCATCTCTGATTTCTTTAGCCTCCTCACTTCTAAAAACTGGACTCCAGTTCTCTACTCACTACCACCTGTCAACATATTTTTGGACTTTTCCTTTGTTGCCAAAACTCTGATCCCCAAAATCCTATTCTCTGGCACCACAGCATCATTTTTCCCTTTACATCTCACTTACTCAAGAACCTTTTCCAAATAGTATCTGACTTGGTCAATACTTTCATTCTTCTGATCTTACCCCTTTCTCACCGCTCCAGATCTTCTTCATGTCCTCACTTTTACTCTTACCAAGCTAATATATAAATGAGCCACGGTGCAATCGCTCACTTCGTGTCTGCTTTTATAGTCATCAGCTGTAGTAGTCCTCCAGGCTGCTTTTAAACTGTTGGGCGGCTAAAGACATCAGAAATTTATTCTTTCACAGTTCTAGAGGCAAGAAATCCAAAATGAAGGTGTCTCCAGCCCATCCTCTGAAGCTATCTCTGAATTCTCCTGGGAAGGAGAGCTTCCAGTATCCTACAGTATAGAGGTAAGCTGCTTCTGAGAGATTCATAGAGAAAACAAAAGCAGACTACACTACCTCATATTTTCCCCACCTCACCAGCACATACCTGCACCATTTATTTTCCTTGCCACCCCAAAGCGTGACCAATCCCTGCCCCATATTTAATACCAGTCTGGCCTGCATCCTGTCTCCTTTTGCCAAGTCAAGGCCTTTTTTTCTCGCAAATATTGCTTCTGTCTGCTACCTCATCAGTTTTCCACTTCAGTGATACTTTCAGAAACATAATATTATCACTCTTGATAACCACAGACAAGCACATCCTTCACTTATATCTGCCCCCAACCCCAGCTGCTCATCTCTCGGTGGTCCATCACAGCTGCCAGGGAGCTCCGACATGATGTCGCCACTTCTATCTCCTCATGCTCTGGGCTTTTAAAGCCTGATTAATTATGAAAAATATAGAAATGAGAGGCATAGAGGCATAGAGGCATATATCATATGTGCCCATTTTAAGGAATGGTAATAAAAAATATGCACACCTTTATAACACCCTGTGAGTTTAAGAAATAAAATATCATAAAGCCTTTGAAACCTTCCACTACCTCATGCCTTTCCCTTCATCTCAGAATTACTATTGTCCTAAATTTTGTATTAATCATTTCCCTATTTTTCAGTACAGTTTTTTATTACATGTACTTATCTCTAAACAAAGACAAGACCATTTTACATAGATCAAATTATATTGTTTAGTTAGATAAGTATAAAAATTGGTTTCTATTGTTTAATTCTTGTGATTTGATTCTTTCAAAACATCATGTTGAGATGCAGTGTTAAAATAGGTAAAGAGGCTATTAGACTGGGGTAGCTCTAGTGACTTCAGTAGCTTATATAAACAAACCAAAGCCAGAGTCATCTAGATTTTTCTGGAATCTGAAAAGCTAAAACTTAAGAACAGCTATCATGACAGCCAAATAACTAAATGTTCCCAAATAAGAAAAACAATTAAGTTCTAGCCAATTAAATTATTTCTTTGCTTTGCTTCTGTGTTTTCTTAAACCTCTGTCCTAGCCCCTGCCTATGGAGCACCCCTAACTACTTTTTCATTTTTGGCACTGCTTGATTCAAATCGTTGTTTGCTTAAATAAATTCAGTTTAACCTTTTATAGAAGCCGTGTTGACATGAGTAGCTATAGTTGATTATCAGTTTTAATTGTTGTATACTATTCCACTATATATCTGTATCTATCTATCTATCTATCTATCTATCTATCTATCTATACATTCTAATAATTATACAACCATTCTCCTGCCAATGGACATTAGGCTATGTCTGATTTTGTGCTATTATAAGTAATCCTGTTATGAACATTCGCACACATGTTTCCTGTTACACATGTGCAAGAATTTTCTTAGAAGTGAAATTACTGGGTCAGTGCATTTGCTCATGTTTAATTTTTCCAGAAATATGCCACAATATTCCCCCAAATTTTACATTCATACCAACAGTACATGTGAGAGCTTTTATTGCTTCATATTATTACCATTACCAGAATAATCATTTTTCTCTTTTTTGGTCAATCTGGCATGGGTACAATAGTATCTTATTGTGCTTTTAATTAAAATTCCATTATACCAAGAGACTGAACATCTTTTGGTATGTTTATAAACCATTTATAGAGTTTTCTTTTTTTTGATGCTTACTTATATATTTTTGTCCATTTTTTTCTGCTCACTGTCTATCAAGTTCTTTGTCTTGTTTTTCATTTTTGGAGTTATTTATTTTTTTGCTACTTAACTCTTGTTACTTATATATGCTACAAATACCGTTTCCAAGTGTGTAGCTTGTCTTTTCTTAGAATTTTATTAATACTATTTTGAATTCATTCAGGCAGCATTGCCTGTGATTTGGGTTGTGATCTTATAATTTATTATCCAAACTGAGCAAGTGAAAGGAGGTGCTAGTAATAATTATTCTGAAATGATATGAATATGGATTCTGTCTTAACCAACTGAGATTCATGGTCATACATATCATGCCATCTGTGTTCTAGACACACCTCATCAATATCAGATCTATTGTTCAGGCCCATAGATATTGGGCCTGAACATAGGCTTGGTGGATGAGCATACCACAAATCTAATGAATGGAAAATGCCTGATTATTGCCATTTCATATAAATTTGAACCTACAATTAAAAATGACTAGCCTTCGGTCCTGATCTGGTCTTTGGAGCCTTTTTTGCTCAAAATTCAAACTGACCAGAGGCTAGAAGAACACGCTCTTGGAACACATGATCAGAGCCCTGTGGTCCTTGATATGAAGAAGGAGGTAATGTATAGCAGTGTTTCTCAAGTTCTTGAGGCACCCTGGTCACTGAAGTGTCTTTAGGGGGAAAAAAGGGTACGATGTGGTCAAATATATTTGCTAATCATCTACGACATGCCCTCTAGAAGATTCATCAAGGAGAACGTTAAGTATCTGAAGTGACCTAGGGCTTAAAAATCTGCTTGTTTTGTCCTCTTCCTAAGTCATAGCATCAACACTTATGTTGCTATCCAGCATGTGGGAAAGCAGGTACAGTGGACTGCGGAGAAGGGAATTGGGTGTGGTGAGGCATTTTTGTACATCCTCTGATAAAGGAACGTGTGTTGACTTGCAGAAATTGTAAATCTAGGTTTGGCATACCTGCTTGGTCCAAGGCAGTCTTCCTCCATCCACATAATCTCTGACACATAACTTTGTATATAGGGGTATTAAGTGCCCCACCATAGTACTACATCATTGAACCTGAAAAATTTCCTTTTTCTTCAAGTTCATGGTACCATGATAACTACCACCCCGAACTGGTACAGTTCCCGAGTATATCTGTGTCCTCTAGTATTTTTCCTACAGTAATTTTGGTTTCCTCAGAATCTAGAAGAAACTGTTCCACACCACCAACTTAAGTGACATTCTAGTTATTTCCTTGAATGAGTGCTAATGCCAAATTACCTTTTATTTTTTTCCACAGACTGTCAATCTTACCTCTCCTCTTTAATTCAATACCATGAAATTGTATCACACAAATATTTAATTTATCTTAATTAAGCTATACATCTCACTCTCATTTGCTCTCATAATTTAAGATAATGTAAAATAATATCCTAAATGTTTAGGTTATATACACAGAACTATGTGCACCATACCATATGGGTGATTTTAAGAATTTTCAAGAGTATTTTTAATGATATGCAATTTTTACATTAGGCAATAACTTTATAAGTGACCCTCTATATATAGAAGATGTGTAAAAATTCTGTTTTATGGTTTCAAGATTGAAAAGTAATTCTTAGTTGAAGAAATGGATAGTCGTGTTGTTAATAGAGAATTTAAACAATTTATTAATTATCTCTAATTTTTTTATTGAGAGATAATGCCCATGTTAAGTCTAAATCTCTCAACCATATGGAGAGTTGAGTATTAATTCTTTTGAAACTTTTATATTGGGTCTAAGATGATTTAGCAACTTAATTTGCTAATTTCCTGCAAAAAATGCTGATCTCTTCAAAACTTGATTGGATAGTGTGCTTCATAGATAGCAGATCTTACAGAGTTGTTTTACTCAAATCAACATTTTTATCTATATGTCACATTTTTCTAGGAAGAAAATGTTCGCTTTTAGCATAATCTTCAATCTAAAGTTCTCTACCAGTGCTGCAAAATTATGTTTTGTTTTATACATTTTCTTGATTATGCACTTCTACAGACTAAGTATTAGCATACTGAAGATTCCATAATAAAGAGTTCCAATCAGCTTTACATTCAACTAAAAATTTTCATGAAAATATAAATGGAATTTTAGATTCATGTTACACCTCTCAAAGTCTATAATGTCTATGTAAACACTTCCAACTATAATTTTTAAAAAGACATTCCCACCAAGTTACTCAAAATTATATTTTCTAATTTTTCTCTGATATATCCACCAATGATATACTCTATCTCAAAATCCTGGCACTAAGTAAAATATGCATTATTAATGATGGTACTATGCAGCTCCAAACCAGATGAAAAAATATAATCGTATTTACATCATGCATAAGACAGGTTTGACCATAAAGCTCAGAGAAGATAAAAGTATATTTTTTTCTAAAATCAAATACATGTCATTACGCCTAAAATAATTTTCATTAGTGACCATCTGTTAGGTATTTCATCTAATTGAGAAAAACCATCAAAGAAACCAGCATTTGTCCCTAAGCATACCGTCAAAGCTAATATTGATGCAAATGCCATGGTATCAGTTATCAGTCAATGTTCATAATCTGAACATATAAACCTTGAAAGGAAATTATAACATTACACCAGCAGTAGTTAAAATTGTTGGGGGCTTCATTTCATTAAAGACACCATGACTTTCACTGGTAGACAAATTATCTTGCCTACTGGTTTGGTCAAGTGATTAATTATTAGGAAAATTAAGTCTGATGTGTTTAAGAAACTGAAGGTATCATTTATTCTGCAAGTTAAGAAACCAAAATACAAACTACTGAAAAAGGAGTTATAATCTGGACAAATTAACATTTGCAAATGAAAATAAATTTTAAGAAGAATAAATTCACATAAAAGTTTGAATAATTACGTATATTATTTCAACACAACAAATATTAATAGCAAGAAACATTTGGTAAGCCAGCCTCAAGAATTAGCAGTAGCCTTGTCTATAACAGAAAAATTAGTAAGCTGCTGAAATATGCTCTTTTCGTTTTTTTAAGTTTTATTCAACATACTTGCTTTTACTTGTTTTTCACTTGGAGCTGTTAAGGACAAGAAACAATAAAGTCTAAATTAATTACAAGTCCATTGTCTCTCTCTAAAATAGCTTTAAGGTTATTTAAAATTTTTAAAAGATTGTATTATAACCTTGGAAACTAAGGAAAACCATAGATCTGAGAAGAAGAAAATACAACACTGTGCCATTTTCTTTTGTATACTATAAATATGCACCATGAACCATAGATTTTTTTTTACATTTTTATATCTTCTCTCAATACAGAATGCTCATTCACAACTTATTCCTTTTGTTTGCCTTTTAAATTAGTTAAGAATCTGATTGTTTTTATATACAAGCCAATGCATTTTCCTTAAAGTGGTATGAAAAGAACGAAATGGATTGATAAATTATCCAATGGTTTCAATTGTTAAAATACAACTAATTACTGCCACGCTGCTACACTGTAATCATACCCTGAAATGAACAGATAACGATTTCAAGCAATTTAAGTTTTGTATTTTGTCAGGTTTAATATTAGACAATAATGGTTAGCTATTAATATTCTTGAGACTGATTATACCCTAGTCATTCTGCATGTCTCTCCATGTTTATATGTTTCTATGATATATATTTTATTTTAGTTTTCTGCATATGTGCATAAATGAGAATATGTGTTTGGCCCACCCCCAAATGTTACTCACAAATGAACAAATACTCTGTTCTCTGTAAGGTGGACAAAAGCATTCCTTCCCAAAGGATAAATAATATCAATGTTAATGTAAAATGGTGAAATGTGAGCATTTCATCTTGGAAATTATTTAAAAGTCATTCCCATTTAAATTTTTTTTAAACGTGGTTATTCTATTTGGTGTTTCTCCTTTCATTTAAGAAACCATTATCAAGGGGCGCCTGGGTGGCTCGGTAGTTAAGTGTCTGCCTTCGGCTCAGGTCATGACCCTAGGGTCCTGGGATCGAGCTCCGCATTGAGCCCCGCATTGAGCCCCATATTGGGCTCCCTGCTCAGCGGGGAGCCTGCTTCTCCCTCTCCCACTTCCCCTACTTGTGTTCCCTCTCTCGCTGTGTCTCTCACTGTCAAATAAATAAAATCTTAAAAAAAAAAAAAAAGAAACCATTATCAAGTGCCTACTGTGTGCCTGCCTTTATAATAGGCACTCTAATTTCTGACTATTTAAAATGGAAAAAAGCAAGGTAATGTGATTATAACAGTATAATAAGTGCTATTATAAAGGAAAGAGAATGATGCTATAAGAAAGGGGATGATGCTATAGGAAAGAGGATGATGCTATGGGAACTAGTTGGAGGAATAACTAAATGGATTGAGTTGTCTGAGGAAGTTTTAGAAACTTAGAAGAAGAAGAAGAAATGTAGCTTTGAACCTGTGGTTTGCTCTGGTCTGTGGTGGTGGGGGTGGGAAATAGTAGAGCTACATTTGTATGGTTGGTTATTTACATAACACTGAGTAGATGTAATTTCCATTTAAATACAAGAAAATGGGAAGAGCACCTAGTGGACATTATAGGAACCTATGACTGCCTATACACATACCCACAAACATATACACACGAAAACTCCGTGAAGTTCTTTGAGGAGAAATTTGAAGGCAAAATCAACACATAATATTTTAAATTGAAGTCAGTAAAATAAGTTTTAGAAACTTGCATTTATTTGCATTTGAAGCAACTAATAGGACAGACTAAATGCTAGAAACCTGTAAGAAAACCATTTGGTATTCGTACCAACTGCATTTTTAGATGTGTTTGTTTGTATGTGTGTTTTACCGATTGTCTGATTCTCAATTCAATTTTCCCCCATTAGAATGTAAATATATTGAGGGCAAAATCTACCTCTACTTTCATTGCAGCTCCCCTGAGTACTCAAGAAATGTCATTAAGTAACATTTTGAATAGGGAGAGAATATTTGCTGAATTAAATATTCCATATTTTACAAGTAAAGCAATATTGGATGCTTTTACAGAAAGTGTTTTTTTTTTTTTCTTGTTTTGTTTTGTTTTTGTTATTTTACACTCATCAGTACTTCTCAAACACTGCTTTGACAGAGTCGCTGGGGATCTTAGGAAGTTATGGATTCTGATTCAGTGGGTCCAGGCTGGAGCCAGAGACACTGCATTTCTAACAACCTGATGCTGCTGGTTTACAGAACACTCACTGGGTAGCAAGAGTGTAACATATTCTGGTTTTGTTTTCTAAACTGCACTGATGTTAACTCTATGTCAAGAACTTGAAATAAAGACCATGAGATGAAGAGATTTCCTGCCCTCTCCTGGCATGGCCCTTACCACCTGTCTGAGGCTGCAGGATTAATAAACGTTGGACATCAGGTAGAAAGAACCCAGAAACATCAGTCTAACTCACCTGAATGTTCCTTCTTTGATGACTTTGCTGTAACAAACAAGAAAAGAAAAAAGTCAACATTCTAAGCCATTCTATTGGGATTCAGTATTCAATTGCAAATTAAATAATAAAATGAAAGGAAGATAGAGGAATTTAAAAACAGTTACCTGGTTCCACATGTTTTTCTTTCTTTTCCTGTTCTGAAACATATTATTATTGTTGTTATTATTATTATTCCAATTTTATATGTCACAATTTAATTGTTTTAACACAAACATATATGTGCTAATGCTGGACTGCAACAACTAATAAACTAATGAAACTAATAAAACAAATCTTTCCTTCTCTTTCCCTCACTGACTTCCCTCACAGAACAGCATACACATATTCTATGTAAGAGGAACTAAAATTTTTCATGGATAATAAACCAAAAATAGAGTCTATAAAGAATGGAAAATAATTAATTTGCTATTGTATTAGATCAACATGAAATAAATTTGGGATAAAAAATGAACCAAAGGATAATTATTACAGCTGTTTTAAAATAATTTTCAGATAAGGATGGACAGATTTCATAGGGACTTCCTCTTTGAAGGTGAAATCTGCTTATATTGAAAAGTTATTTGTTTAGCTAAGACAAAGGCTTTGCTGAGGCAAACTGAAAACATTAAAATAGATTGAATTTTCAGTGGAAAGCAAAACACGCTTCCCTTGTTTTTAGGGCAAATGCTCCTTATAGAGTCCTTATTAGATAATATTTCTTTTTAAGAACCCATTTTTGTCAATATTGTATGAGACAAAGCATTATTCTGGCCTCAAGAGTAAGATGACACTTGTGTTATAATAAGAACTAATTTTATACAAAGGGCAAGTACTAATTTTATACTAAGTGCTATTATCTGCAATTCCAATATTTTGTATTTTGCCTTGACAAGCTTGTCCAATTAATTTAAAACAAGATTTTCAAGAAATGTTTTAACATAGGTACATTATTACTGGATTTTTTAAAGAAAAGGTATGGGGAGATTATTTTAAAGTTTCATTCAACGAATATATTTTGGAGACTAGGACTTCTAAGAACTGTATTTTAGAAACACAGAGGGCCATCAAATCTTCTACAGTCACGAGTCTCACAAGTGTTCAATTTTGTTTCCCAAGAGTGTCATCATGTAAGCATATCAAGCAATTTATCCAATCACAAGAAGCATGCAGGCCGTAAAACCAATTAAAACAATGACTTGACCAAGTGTCACAAGTCAAAAAGAAGACACTCAGGTGACTTAGCTAAAATTAAACACAGTGAGAACATTACCAAAAGTTGCTTGAAAAACATGGAGTAATTAAACGTGTTGCTTAATTTATTGCTGAGCTGAAGCACAATCCATGTAACATTCCTAAGAAATTGCAAAGTGATGACAGTTGAAAAAATACTAGAAGTCGATCTGGGTATGCATCAAAACCGAATTCCAGCTATACGTGATATTACCAAGCTAAAAAAAGGGCCTTCCAATCACATCAGAAAGCCATCATGTAAACAGGAAAATACCTGTGCTAATTTGGAACAGTGTGAAGAAAAAGGTTGTTGAGAGCACTTATTATGTAGGATAATTCAGGATGTAATTATTGAATTATCTTTAATAAATATAAATTAAGGTACCCTTTAATTCGACAGGGACGGCCAAATCACATCTATGATTGTTTTTTTTTTACTTTTTATTTTGAAAAAATTATAGTTCACAAAAATTTTCAAAAATACGTATATGAAGGTTTCATGTACTCTTTACTTTGTTTCTCCATCATTATTTATTAAACTTAAAAAAGAACAACTTCTTAATTGTGATAATTAGAAAATTAGAAGCAAAATAAGAATATAGGGATGGAGATGTATAATTGAATGAAGCAATCCTAAAGGCAAAGAATCCAAATCAAACAAATTCAAAGATACAACAATAACAACAATAAAAGCAAGTCTAGGGGCATCTGGGTGGCTGAGTCAGTTGAGCGTCCCACTCTTGGTTTCAGCTCAGGTCTTGTGGGTCATGGGATCCAGCCCCAAGTCATCCCTCAAGGGGGAATCTGCTTCCCCTCTCTCTCTCCCTCTGCCCCTGGCACGCGTGCTCTCTCTCTCTCAAATAAATAAATAAATCTTTTTTAAAAAGCAACTCTAGATGAAAAACCAGAGAAAATAAGTTAATTTAAAAAGAATTATTCATTGTTTAAAGGAAAATTATTTTTCTTTTCCCTATTACTGCCCAAGTCACAATCCACTGAGCTTCTCAATGAGGGAAGCAGTTGGGATGTAAATGAATGCCTGGGAAGGCATTTTTTTCTTAAATGAAGTATACCAGTGCTCTGAAGATTGCCAAGGAGATGCAGTGTGTCTGTGAGATCTTTTAAATTATATAGCCTGCAATAAAGTGAGGGCCTTAAGATTATAGATATATATAATTTAACATCATTTTTAACATCATATAAATATATACATATTTTATACATATATATATATATAATTTAACATCATTTTTCGCATCTCTGGTCGTACTCCATTTTCCTGCTGGTGCAATGGTTTATAAAGTGTTTCTGTATCCATGATCCAGGGCTCATCAACAGCTGTGCACATACATAAATCTGAAACTAAAGGAACACATACTTCTCTATAGATAGATTGCTCCCCCTGGCTGAGTTTTACTATAATTTCATGATTCATCCTACAGAATATTTTAGAGCATTTTTTTTTAAAGATTTTATTTATTAATTTGAGACAGAGAGAATGAGATACAGAGAGCATGAGAGGGAGGAGGGTCAGAGGGAGAAGCAGACTCCCCGCTGAGCAGGGAGCCCGATGTGGGACTCGATCCGGGACTCCAGGATCATGACCTGAGCCGAAGGCAGTCGCTTAACCAACTGAGCCACCCAGGCGCCCCTATTTTAGAGCATTTTTATGACATAGAATGCCTCAGGGTCCTAACCTTTTGCAGGACCAAAACATACATAAAATTTTCAAAAAGTGGTGTATATTTTAAAACAGATGTTTTGGTTTTGGTTTTGGTTTTTTAATATCACTGGGATCCTTAAAAGCTCTGCATTTCTGGGAATGTGATGATTTTTAATGGCTGATTGAGTAGGGTTAAGTTAGGGGTTTTTTGTTTCCATTTGTTCAACATATCCTAATTTCTTCAGAGGAGAGCAGGTTTTTGCAAAAGATACAACCTCCAGGCATCTAGCTTTACTGTTAGCAAACAGTTTTAACACAATGTTAAAGCAACAGTGGATGCTGCCTAAGGTATGGATTCCAAGCAATGCTATTACACAGAACTCATAGTGCTTATAGGGGGGAAATCACATTAAGAATGAAATGTCACATATCATATGAACATGCCAAAATATTTATGGATTACAAGAAGAAAGGTAATGGGAATGTGGTTATGAAACCAGCCTGAAAAAGAACTTCTTTTTTTTTTTCTTTTTTAAGGACTGAGAACAAATCAGATTACAGAGACTAAATTTACATTAACAGTTTTGGTTAATGAAATGAAGTTGTATTTTTAGTTATGAGGCTGTGGGTAATATTATTAGACAATTGTATGAATTTGGAAAATGACTTTAAGAATGACTGCCATGGTTTTCCGTCCCTCTGACCCTCAGGTTGTGTATTTTTTCATTCTAACAAAAAACAACAAGTAGAGTTCACATGCATAAAATATAAAAAAGAGATATTCAAAACTGCAAGTCTAAGTATACTAGCAGGCCAATAGTAGTTGTAAAGAGGAAAAAACATATACACAAATATACTTTGCATGCATTTCCTTACTTTTTCCCTTGGGGTGTTCTGTCGAAAAAAATGAAAACAAACAAACAAAAAAACAATTGCTCTTACGCTCTTAAAACCTTCAAAGATAAAATTACTCCCCCAACATGCTGACTAGACTGTAATTTTTCCATCCCCTTCCCCCATTCTCTCTCCTCAAATTTCAGTGTTGCTCTGAGGTATTGCCGATTACTACTGTAGGCGCGTCCATAATTTGAGTGCAAAACATTGACAATGAATCAACCCAGGATTACACTGTTCAATCATTTTCAATGATTTATACTTGCAGTCGTCTTAAATACAGGTGAACACATAATCACATATAAGCAAATACAAAAGAAACAGGTATCCTTGCCAGATGAGTTATGATTCTATTCAAGGCTTAAAGGAATGATTCAGTTCCTAATTGATGCTGGGGTATCCAAGATTAATTGAATTCATTCTTTCTAGTAGAATAAATGCTTGATACTGAACATTGTTCAATTTCTTGTCAAGCAAACATTTCTTTGAAAACAATTGTTGTGAAAGGTAAATATACTCAGTATTTATTTTTTGTTTTACCAAATATATCTCATAGCAATATTGTCAGTAAAGACTTGATTCTTTCCTTCATATTCTCTCTCTCTCTCTTTCTCTCCCCTATCCCATATATAGTTTTTCTTCTATAATAATCCTTTAATAAGAAATGCAATTTGGGATTCATCAAATATAAGACAGAAAAGGAAAATATTTCCAATACCTTCTACAGGTGTTTTTGTTTTCTTAGAATCTGAAAACACAAAGATAAATTATTGATAAAGCAGATATCATAAATCAACAACTGATTAGTTTACAATAAAATGCCAAATACTCCTGAAATAATCTTCAATAAAGTGGACTGATCGCATAACGTATTTCTAGAATATGGGGCTTAAGGAGAAATTACTGTTTTTGAGAAGATGAGTATTAGAGTGAGGCAATACATAAGAAATTTTCTGAAATAGAAAGACTACAAAAAAGGACAGAGATGAAAGAAAATATCCACATAAAATTTGCACAGAGATTACATTGTGCCTATCAAAGCTAATGACCTTTTAATAGAAAGTCAAGCTGAGCCAATATATGGTCTGCTTCCATAAAGATGGGCTGAAGCCTGTGAATTTAGTCTGGGTTTTCTTCATTTGCTCAATCTAAAGCCACCCAGATCACCTGCTTTGCACTCCCTGAATAATCAATATATTTACAAGACAAATATTCAATCATTTCTATTGTAATGGGAAAAAAACAGGTTGACATCGGCTCAAAGGTTACTGATGAATATATTATATTTAGTAGCTGTTATGGAGTAATGTGTATTCAGTGGTCAGCAGACATCTATTTTGCTTTTAGTCTTTTGGGTATTCAGGCTAGATCTGAAAATTTTATGATTTTTTAGTATTTAAATCATGTAACTTTCTGTTCCTATCACTTGAAAATAAAATGAGAAGTTTTTGACCTTATTTTAGAATAGAGGCATCTGAAGTTTCTACTCAGAAATATTTTATTTATCTTTTGTGGTTTTTCCTTTACCTCTTCTATAACTTAACTTGAAAATTTTCTGGATATTACTGAAATTATAATTGTAATAATGAACTATAAATTGATCATTGCAAAAGGTAGATAAACTGTTTTCTGGCTGATAATTATCTGCTTGGCAGATTTGTGTGCCTTATAGGGAAGCGATTAATACCATAATTTTACTTACATAGTGAATTAATAGAGCTAAAATGTTTGAAGATGACAATGGGAGTTTATTCACAAAAAGCAGTTAGGTGGTCAACTGAGTTGTTCTATGAAAAAATGATTACCAATGACAGTAATAGTGAGGTAGAAGTGAAAACTCACTTCCATAGAAATAGAAGCTAGAAACACATTTTAGAAAGCAACTTGAGAAAGAATCTTGAGAAAGTCATAAAAATGAGCATGCTTTTTGATATAGTAAGTCCACTACTAGAAATCCAAAGAGAAAAATGCTAAAGTATCGTAAATACATATATATAGGAAGAAGTTTTTTTCATGACATTGATTTACATGTCTAAATAATGGGAATATTAAACAGTACCTTCTGAACAGGAGTGGAACTGTTAAAGAATTCATAGACATCCACATAATAGAAAAATACAGTCATTCAAGTGATATTTTTGCAACATCCTCTTTGTGAATTTCTAATTTCTCTGTAATAGGGGTATGTTGCATGTGTAAGGGAAAAGCAAACCTTTGAAAAATAATAAATCTTTGAAACAAAACATTTACTTATTCACTAAACATCTATTAAACGTTATTATGTCCAGCATGGCACAGTAAAAAGAATATTAAGCTAGATTTCTCTTAATATCCTTCCTGCCCTGTCAAAAAATATTTTTCTTGATATTTAGTTTTTTCGTCTGGAACTATAACTGAGTAGGCTAAATTTGCTATCTAAAATGTGCTTTGCAAGCAATTTCTCATTCCTTTCCTTCATGAGTAATTACCCTAAATAGATAAACAAGTAATTCAAGTACATAGAAAGATATTATATAAAACAATTTCATATAAGAATACGATAAATATCCTCTTATTCATATGCCTAACAATTAATTAACAATGCAGACACGGATTCTTATAGCATGACAGCTGCAACGAAGAAGTGGAAAGCTCAACGATCTTTGTAGGTTCTCAATTCATTTGGCGGACTCCAGTACACTAGAGTAAGATTTCTGCCCACCCAAAAGGTCATGTGACTCTCACTGACCCTAGTGTACAGCCAATATGAAAAACACAGGAAGATTATGACAAGCACATGGTCATTCAGGAATACAATTGAAAAAGCTTGGGAAGACTGGTGGGACAGAGAGATAAAATGTGGTGGGTAAGGAGAAGACTATTTCCACCCCCACACCTCTATTCTCTGACTAGATGCTGGTGTGGGGTAGATATGGAAAGCTGAACACAAAATGTGCATCTGTGAAATGTCTGTTGTTTAAACCTGCTTTCCTTCTCATTCATAATAAGAATTGTAGTATAGGAATGCCTGGGTGGCTCCGTCAGTTAAGCGTCTGCCTTTGGCTCAGGTCATGATCCCAGAGTCCTGGGATTGAGTCCCATATTGGGCTCCTTGCTCAGCGGGAAGCCTGCTTCTCTATCACCCTCTGCCTGTCACTCCCCCTGCTTGTCTCTCTCTCTGTCATTTAAATATTTAAATAAAATATTTAAAGAAAAAAAGGAATTTGTAATATAATGTGCCAGGTATCAATTGCATTGAAATGAAAGAATAAAAAATGTGAAGTCCAGGATCAGGTAAAATATAGAGCTTATTGAGATAAAGTAAAACATTTCATGAAGAAGAAATGTAAAAAAATAACAAGCCATGGTCTCACCAAGTAGGTTTTAAAAATTCAATACATGTTTTCTAAAAACGAGAGCTATAGTGAAATTAACTTAAAATGTCATTATAAAATCATGTCTTTGGGTTGGAGTCAACAGAGCAGCAGACTTACACAAGTAAAATACCTGAACAACAAAAAACATAATGCTTAGAACTGAAAGATCACATACTGACCCTGAAAAGCTATTAGTACCAGCCATTAATACTCAGGCTATTAAACTTCATTATACCCTCCCAGCACTCTGCTAAAATGGCTTAAAAATATTATAAAGGCTTACTCAGTGAATATACTTCCCTAAAGACCATATGCCCAATAATCTGAACAACAGTCTTTTATTAAGAACATCGAAGCTCACAGCAGCTGTGATTTAGAAGTGATGTGTTCGCAATCTGTTCAACTCATCATTCACTCATCTTTAGCAATGCACAGTAGTTTCCCTCATCCAGGGGGGATATGTTCCAAGACCCCCAGTGGATGCCTGAAACCAAACCTGTATATACTATGTTTTTTCCCATACATGCATACCTATGATAAAGTTTAATTTATAAATTAGGCACAGAAAGAGATTAATAATAATAAATAATAATAAAATAGAAAAATTATAACAATGTACAGTAATAAAAGTCATGTGAATAAGGTCTCTCTCAAAATATCTTACTGTACTGTATCCACCCTTCTTGTGATGATGTGAAATGATAAAATGCCTGGGTGATGAAATAAAGTGAGGTGAATGATGTAGGCATTATGACTATTGTTAGGCTACTATAGACCTTCTAACCATGTGTCAGAAGGAGGAACATTTGCTTCCAGGTGGTGGTTGATCTCGGGTCACTGAAGCTTCCAAAAATGAAACCGTGGATAGAAAGGGACTACTGGGGGCACCTGGGTGGCTCAGTCGTTAAGCGTCTGCCTTTGGCTCAGGTCATGATCCCAGGGTCCTGGGATCGAGCCCCGCATCGGGCTCCCTGATCAGCTGGAAGCCTGCTTCTCCCTCTCCCGCTCCCCCTGCTTGTGTTCCCTCTCTCGCTGTGTTTCTCTCTGTCAAATAAATAAATAAAAATCTTTTTTTTAAAAAAAAGAAAGGGACTACTGTATCAGGTATGGTCTATTATAGTCAGAAGTGATGCCAGAGAAAAATGAAATACCAGTTGTATAGAAAGGAAAAAATTACTCTCTGGTAGTCTGATAATGCAGGTGGATCAAGTATTCCATTTCCGTGTATAACTTGCCCCATTGACATCTTTATTCAGTTACAATAACAGATATCTTCCTTTGTTTTTCAGCATAATTTCTCTTCAGACTTCAATTCTGAAGCCCTAATTTACACATGCATTAAACTTACTTGTTCTTGTTCTAGCTATGGTAAATGATAAATCTAATCTGGCTCATTCTCAATGGAACTATGTACTTCAGAAGATAAACTATGTGCAAAACTCAAAGGCTTTCCAGCCCCTAGGAATTCATATCTGAAGCTAAGTTTAAATGAATGGGATCTACCTAATCTGCTAGTGCAACCCAAGTAGCAGCTAGTAATCAAAATACACCTATGATGAAATTGTCAGTATTTGGCTATGATTTCTCAGACCTAAAAAGCTCACTGGAATATAACTTCCAATAATAATAATAATAATAATAATAATAATAATAATAATAAATTCTTCCTTGCCTGTGATGTGGAAAATTGAGTACCTACTCATATTTCTTGTGGATATTATATTGATCTTAAGAGTCCTAGATATTACTGATTCATTCACAGAATAAATATTTGTTAAGCAATGTGCAAACTGAGAAAATGTGTTAGTCCCAGTAGGGGATAAAACTGAATTAGACAGGGTTCCTTTAATCAAAAGTTTTAAAGTCAATTAAAGTAGAAGGAAAATGAATACCAGCAATATAAGTACAAGGTGGCAAGAAATCAGCAATGGTAGGGAGGTATAGATAAATTCTGATGTGAGATTATAAATGAAAAAGAAAGTATATTTAATTGAGAGGGTCAGACAGATGTCTTAGAGGAAAGAGAATTTTTCCTGAGCCCTTAAAACATTGAATATCCATAGAAGGAAAAGATAAGCTCTATTATGATAACAGCAGGAACAAAGGCAAGACAGCAAGTTGTATGTGTAAAATTGAGAATGGCTTGATACAGATGAAGTATGTGATACATACAGGAAGAAAGTGGGTAGAAGTATAAGGTAAAGGCTCCACCGTGGTGCCATGGTGGCCAGGCACATATCCATATAGACCCTGCGGAGGCCAAGTTTTAAACCACAGCTCATGTGAGTCTCAGCAGAATGCCTTTTGAACCTTCCAGAACATAGCAGGATGGGAGGCTGTCATGAGACAGCTTCTTATCACCTCTTGAGTTCTCCTGCCTAGAACACTTTGGAATAGAGTTGCAGACCATGAAACCATTTGGCTGCAGTCTAAAATTGGCTCCTCAACCCTGAAATGTCCCTAACTTGTGTTGCATTATCTGGCCTCTTTTCTTTGGGTGTCATTGTTTTTTGGTGTGTAGGATAAGAACCATGAAATGTTGGCACCTTCAGCTACTCTTGCTTTTACTGACCATGGAGGTAAGGAATTCTCTCTAGCTCAAAAGGGCTCATTGTATCTTGACTAGTGGAATTATTCAGGCCTTGGCTTTGTCTTTGCCTAGATGTATACATGACAGGGGGTCAGGAAACAGACTGTGGTGACTTGGATTATAGGTTAAGGCCTGTAGACTATATTCTGTGGTTGGTGTGGAGCCACTGAATATTTTAAATAGGTAACAACATGAAAAGTTTTATGAAGTCAGTTCAAAATTCTGAAGGACCCTATTTAGTGAAAATATTATAGGCATGATTATTATATAGGTTAGAGATTCTCAAACTTTTTATCTCTGGTATCCTTTCAATCCTTTACAATTTTAAAAGATCCCAAACAGCATTTATTTATGCAGTTTTTATCCATTGATGTTTATAATTTTAAAAATTAAAGTTGAGGAAAATTTAAAATATAAATTTGCTTATGCATTTATTAAAAAAGAATAAACTTGTTACATGTTAACATAAGTAATATATTTTTATGACAAATATATTTTCCAATACAGAAGAAAATGGTGAGATGAGTGACTTTGTGAATCTCATTAATGTCTAGCTTAATGAGAAGACAGTTGGATTTGCATTTCTGCTTAAGTATTCAATCTGTTGCAATATTGCAAATTATGTAGCCTCTGGAAGACTCCAGTGCATGCTCATGGGACGATGAAAATGAACCAGGCAAACGATGACTTCATATTTTTATAAAAATAGTTTTGACCTTGAAGAACCACTGACAGGGTCTCAGAGACACCCCACCCCCCCCAGGAGTCATTGACCACATTTTGAGAACATCTGATTTCAGAGATCATTGCCCTAATTAATATGAGAAGTTAGAAAACCAATATGAGGACACAAACAACAATGTGAGGTGAGAGCTAGAGGACTGAGAGCTGTGAATGAAGATTAGCCTTTCTAATTATTTTAGGAAAGATTAAACAAAAGAGAGTTCAGCCAAATTAAAAACTCTAGAAGACTAAATGCCAGGGGCAAAGGAGAAACAGAGGTTGAAGCGTACGCCAGAATTTGTGTCTCTGTGTCTACAAAGAGAGTGGGGCAATTACATAAGAAGAAACAGAGAGAATAAGCACATTTTATAGAGAAAATACAATTTGATGGGACTTTGACTCTGAAACTAATGGAAAGTAAGAAAGAATGTGTGTTAACAGATGATGAGTAAAGTGTCTATAAGGGGGAGAAAGAGTGGCATACGGGGGAAATTTCAGTAGAAAAAGGCTTATAAAAGGACCCCAGTTGAATAGTCAAAAATGTCCCTCCACTTAAGCTAAGATATGATTGCTCTGATGCCCAAACTCCAAAGAACAGTAAAATTGATGGGCAAAGCTCAGCAGAGCCAAAGGTCTCTCTTGTTAAGGTTTTTGAGAAAGACTTGATGGGACATAGAGGATAAGATCTTAACATGAAAAGCAAATCTTCAGAGTTCAGTATTCAAGAAGCCCTTTGCCCCCTGGTGCACAGATCATCTTTGATAATAAGGAAACTGGTATGTACTTTTGTTTCTGCATTTTAAAATTCGCTAACGAAAGAACTTCCCAGGGCATTCTAGTTAAGCCTTAAAACCCTCCTGATTTTCTTCTTCTCCAAGAAAGTAGTCAACCATTAGTATCTTTGAACTATACCCCCAAGAGTTTGAATGTGAATAGAAATAAACTTTGTATAAAATAAAATGTTGAAAATCCAAATTGTATGTGGTAATTTGTATTAAGCATGCTTCATTTGAACAAACATATTTCCAATAGAGGCAGGAAACCTCTATGGAAAAGATTTCTATAATCTTATTGAGATTATAGAAAATAAGAAACAAGAGCCAAGACCCTTATGTCTGTATACCTCTCTGCTCTGCTTAACAAGAGAAAGGGAAATAGAAACTCACGAAACAAAATCAAATGACTGCCTAGAATAGCTGGACATTGAGTCTGTTCTCCTTTATATGCTGGAAACAATGAAAATTATTCTAGATAGCTGTCTTTGTTTCTTAAACAGCATAATCTTCGCAACTACAAAATTTTTCCAAATAAGAGATAAAAGATAATCTATGAAACTCTTTTGAAATAACAATAATATAATAATAATTATAATAATAATAATACATAGGGGCATATGTTTTATATATTTTACAGCTGGTGGTGGACACTGGATCACTTGACTCTCCATGGCAAAGCTCTGCCCAAGCTCTCCAAGCTTTTCCAAATATTGCATATTGATTATAAACAATTTCTCAAAAAAGAAAAAGAAAATGAGGCATCTAATCCAGGAAAAATAGAACAAAAAACGCCGGAAACATAGCAATGAGGAAAAAAAAAACCAAAAAAACGATATAAACCTGAAGCGATGCAGTTTGTAATTTGACTATTGTTTCATATCCCAAAGTCTTTTAATACTTTGGTTTGAAAACTAATGAATGGAAAAATAACTGTTCATGTTACTCATTTTCCTAAATCAAATGGTAAATTGTTCATTATTCCTAAGAAGGAATGGTGGGAAAAGATTAACATTTTTGAGGACTGTCTATATTGAAAACTGTGCTGAGGACTTACTACCTCTTTTTTCTTGTAACATCTCTGTATCCTCACCACAGTGTTGATCATGTAAATGATGTAATTTCCAGAATACACCTAAAGATTTGTTATGCGTACATGGGGAAATAAACACACTAACATGTCTTAGTTGGCTTTATTAAGATACCATGGTTTTGTTCTCTAAACAAATAATGGCCTACTAAAATATTTTTCTGTCTCCTATCTATGGACTCTTAGATTCCTGTTTAAAAGAAGCAGAATGTGATTCCCAAGCTGCTATGATTATGTAAAATTCTGATGATACTAAATATAAAATATAACACTTGCTTTCTATTTTTTTCAGGTTATATGAACACTAATTAGAATATTATTGTCATTTTCAAAGTTAGAAATGATTGCTTATATCTTCATACTATTTTTACTAAGAAAATAAGCCTAGAATAATGAACAGTGGTGATATCTAGACCCTGTCTAAATATTGTCAGGGTACATGAGAAACATCTCTCTAAATAGAATCACAGTGACTAAGACGGCCTTAATATTTCCTTTAGCTTGACTAAATTTTAGACAGGTGTCTTCCTGATTATAGGCCCTCAACGTCCCTTGTATTAGTACATTTACTTTAGAAAACTTGCAGCTGTAAATTCTTTCTCTGTTCTTTTGAAATATAAATCTGCTACACCCAGAAGTATCTTTCTCAGGATTAGGAGACATCCTTTTTTTTTTTTTTTTTTTTAAGATTTTATTTATTTATTTGACAGAGAGAGAGAGACAGCGAGAGAGGGAACACAAGCGGGGGGAGAGGGAGAGGGAGAAGCAGGCCTCCCGCCAAGCAGGGAGCCCGATGCGGGGCTCGATCCCAGGACCCTGGGATCATGACCTGAGCCGAAGGCAGACGCTTAACAACTGAGCCACCCAGGCGCCCCAAGGAGACATCCTTTTGAAATGTAATTATCAAAGGGTATAGTGTTCTATATCCCAGTGCCTATGGGAGGGTAGGAGACTAACTTCAATAAGCAGCAATTAGTAAACATAGATGGCCTAATCACAATGACCATCGCCCCACACCCCAACCGCCCAATGTTCTCTAGTACCTTTCCACTAGCTCATCTCAGAGCTTTAAAATTCTCAGGCTTTCTGTTTCACTGGTGTTGGATTTCAACTTCTACTGCAATGGACTTGAGGCCTATTGCAATCGTCTTCAATAAAGTCTTTCTTACCTGTTAAATTCCATTGGGTGTAAGTTTTCTCTGACAGCAAGGAATATTTTACTCCATCTCAGGACATTCTGACAAAAGGAGGTGGTGTGCAGGGGATGGACTATGGCTTATTTGCTATTTGCAACTCAATAGAACAAAGTAGCATCAGTTGCTGGTCAATGTCAGAGATATAAGTAGTTAATAGTGTAAAATAGTCTATATTTTTCACATTTTTGAAATGGGATAAAACTTCTAATGGAATGGAAGTTCTGGTATTTTGAGAGGTTATGTTTTATCCCCTATATCTTGAGAAAGACAAGATTTATAATTGTTTTTTTTTAAAAAGCAGTGCACCCTTTTATATGAAGTAAGGCAGAAAAATACATTCATGAGAAATGTCTGCATAATATAGATCCAGTTATCCAAAGGAAACACGGGCGAGATGGCAAGCAAAACCCAACTCCGGATTTTGGTTAATTGTTTACACAAAAGACATAGTGGAATTTTTGCATTAAACATACCTTCCTTCTTTTCATCTTTTTTAGCTGCTGCTGAAATGAAATAAATAAAATAGTGTTAAAACATACTAACTGATCATTCTTCAGAATACTCTTGGGAATATGAGACTGTATTCCATGTATTCATAAATTGAGTGGTTATCTATGCACAAATTAATCCATCCAACTTCTGCAATATGAGAACAACCTGAAAATATTATTTTATGTGAAGGTTTTTTAAAAACTCAGATATAAGCATAAGACCAAAAAAATTTAAAAATATATTGTTACGATTAACATAAGAATAAAAAATTTAAAAAAAAACATTAAAAAATATATTGTTACATAGACAAGAAGTCAAATAAATAAGTACAGTATATGTTTAGTATAAGTTCATTTTAAGTTTGAAATTGTTACATCTGAGAAAACCACAAACACTTCTAGAAGAATATGACTAGATCTATGCCAAAAATGGAGGTGATATTTCATAAATTATCTGTGCCTAGCTACTAAGAAATTATGCACCAGTTTATTATATGCATTTGTTATAGTAGTGTTTAAAATGTCTTTAAAAAAACACAAAAAACAAAAAATAAAATGTCCCATTTCAGCAAGGGGCAATGACAAGTCCACCCTCCTTTTAGCAAATGTATACCACCTTTACACAGAGAAAAGGCACAGCATGCTTTAATCACCTTTGAATTCTTTCTCTGTGGTAGAATTCATCTAATCCTGGATCATGAATCTAAATCTGGATACAAGTTGTAATTTATGTGTGTTACCAGAAACATTTGGGGGAGGTACTAAGTCAGCTTGAGATTGCTCCAAGCAAGATGACCCTTGGTTCTGCATAAAGTTTATTCAGGAGCCAAACCCACTCCAAGAAGTCTTAGGCCACATAAATTGTATCAAAGATTGTGCACATCCCCTTCAGGTAATCCTGCCTGAGTGAATTAGAATTTGCTGGACCACTTAGACCCAACATTTAGGACTACTTTGGGTGTCTAGTCTGTGCTACAATTACCAAAGCACTTTCATGTGCATCTTCTCACTGGGGCTTCACCTAGACCCAACTATATTCTTACTGGCTACAGAAAATTCACTGCCTAGATGACCCTCCATCTGCTTAACATAAACCTGCCCCAAAATGAATCCTCACCTCCTCCCTTAAGCTAGCTCCTTTCCCTGGGACTTATTTTTCACAATACAATCATCCTATTTACCCAGGCTCAAAAGTTCAGTACCATTTTTAATTTTTCCTTTGTTTCATTCTGTATATTCTATCAAATATTATTTCTTCAAAATGTCCATCTTGGTTGCATTTTTTTCCCAAGTCATTGACACCATCATAGTTGAGGTTGTCTCATATCTTGATAATGACAATAAGCCTGTCATAATTATCACTATTTAAGCTGTCTACATTAGTAATGCTTTTTTCTCTGCCAGTTTATTCTTTAGTCATGCTCCAAGCCCAAGTGAAGTCATCCTTCATCCATAAGGAATCTCTCAATGCCCAACTCTTATTAAAAATCATTTTGTCTTAACTAGTATGACATTTATTATCTCTACAGTTCAATTCAGTACTACATGATTTTCTACGTATGTTATTATTTAATTTCTTATGTCTCCAAATTATAATCTATAGTATAAAGTCATTTATTTCATACTCTTCTCCATCTCAAAACTATTAAGTTTTTTAAAATTTTAAACACACTGCAAGTATCATTATCAATTTTGTCATTTTATACTCCAAAATATCAGGCTTTGCTACAGCAATACTGCCAATGGTGTTCAAGCTCTGTCTCCTAATGAAGTACATGCAAATATTAATTATTTCTATGCATTATTTAATTATGTGACTGTGCTATTATAAAATCTAAGAAAGATCCATGGAGGATGTGCACAGCGCAGGTGACATTTATCCCTGCTTGATGTGTCATGGCCATTTTCGTGAACAGCCCCAAACTCTTGCCTTGTGTACTATGTTTAATCAACATGTTCATATAATTTTCTTAATAGAATGGTTCTAACAAGTCTAACAAGACTTTGAAACTCTAGGGTATTAATGACTCAACACTAAATCTTTGATTCCAAAAGAATAATTTCTGAGGCTGCCTTGTCCAGCCTAGCTGGGATGTAAAAATGAAGAGCCCCTGACCTAAGCTCAAATTTGAAGCAAGTTTCCAGATATCTCTGCTATTTCCTCCTCTTGAATTCCCCTGATATGACAATGAAGTAACATTAAACTCCTGCCTCAAGTCATAGTTCCACAACCACTAAAGCTCTCGGAAGCTTCAATCAAAGCAGAAGTGTCTTAGGGCAAGTGTGTGTGTGTGTGTGTGTTTATGAGAACTTATATTCATTAACGCAATGATTCTTTGAACTGGTAGCCATTTGCTTGAGGAAATGATTCTGAGTTGCATTTTCATGAATAAAATCCCAAGTGATAATAATATTTGTTCTGCTTTTCTACAGCCCATAATATTTGTTATACTCTCCTAAAGAAGAATCTGTTTTCTTGAACAACCTGATGATTAAATGAAAATTAAGAATTGGTATCACAGCTCCTAATCATCCGAGTATATGCATTGCTTATACATAGCATCATTGGGTCAAATGGAATGCAGCCAACCCATCTTACAATATTTAATATGATGATTCTGCACATGGTTGAGTCCAGGTTAAATGCAACCATGTTATCTGTTATATGCTGAGGAGTCTGCTAAAAGGGCCTTCTGCACAGTAATGAATGTAACAGCATCTAAATGTATGTCCTTTATCGCTAGATATTGTATAATATAGCATAGGAAAGAAAACAAAGATTCTATTAGGGGAGGAGTGGGGGAGATGTGTTAAATAGGTGATGGGGATTAGGAGTGCACTCGTCATGGTGAGCACTGGGTGTTGTATAGAAGTGTTGAATCACTATATTGTACACTTGAAACTAATATAACACTAACACTGTGTGTTAACTAACTGGAATTAAAATAAAAACTTAAAACCCCCCCAAAAAATTTCCTCTCTTAAATATTTTACCTTTTATAACCTAAGTGTGATCTGTAAAGTTTTCATAGATGACAAAATTCAGAACACTCTGTCCTTCCCTTATGCTTTCATCAAATTTCTTTTCATGGTTTAAGATTAAGGGTCCTATAAATCATATTCCATTCTGTTCACTTGGAGACACACAGGAGTTAGGATAGATTTCTCATAGGATGTGATTTCAGATACTCTCCCTACTTGTGCTCTCTCTCTCTCTGTCAATTAAATAAATAAAATCTTAAAAAAATAAAAAATAAAAAATAATTTTATAGGAAAATTATTTTAAATAAGTACTTTTCCCAAACTGATGACCTAAAGAATTAATATCTTGGGGTGCCTGGGTAGCTCAGTCAGTTAAGCATCCAACTCTTGGTTTCAGCTCAGGTCATGATCTCAGGGTCCCAGGATAGAGCCCTGAGTTGGGCTCCACGCTCAGCGGGGAGTCTGCTTGAGTTTGTCTCTCTCCCGCTCCCTCTGCCCCTCCCCCTTGTTCTCTTTCTCTTTCTCTAAAATAAATTTTAAAAAATAAATAAAAATAAATAAAATAACCAATCAATATTTTTCTAAAGTTCTCTTAAAGGAAACCACTTTTGATGACCCAAAGATATTAGGAAGTGATGAAACTGATTTTCTCAGATGGCTTATACAAATGAGGGTGATTTCTTTGTAGTCATATCTGGAACTCAATTTATGCAGTCTTAATATAGATGAAATAATATTAATTTAATAACAGTCTGACTGATTTTTCTAATATGACACAAACTGCAAGGTATAACTGAAAACATTGGAAAAATTGTATATTATATATATATATCTCTATCAATCTTTCTATCCATCATCTATCAATCTATCTATGGCTTTTTTTTTTTAGAAATATAAGTTAAAGCTCAATGACTGAAACTTGGAATCAACATACTAATTCTTGGGTCCTTCATGGTTCTTCCAACTACTAAAAAATAAATACTCGAAATGTGTATTGTAATGCAACAATATTTTCTGTAATAACCCAGCAGATGGTGCTATTCTGCAATAAACAGTTTTTGTTTTGTCAGTAAAGTGCCATGTACTTTTCTTTAAAAAAAAGAAAGAGAAGTGTTTTATTGCTTACCTTGTGCCGCAACTTTTAGAGTCCCTTGTTTGGTTTCAGGAGCTTTCCCTGGATCTTATAAAGAAAAAAGATAAATTACCATGAAGATATATAGGATATATAACCCCCAAAACAGGGGAGATTAGAAAATCAAAAACAAACATAAAAACATTGCCCTTGGCACTCAGAATTTTTGTTAAGAAAGGTGCACAATTGTTAGGGGGATCCCTAAGAAATTAGGTTTATTGAGACAAAAAAAAAGTTTCTCAAAACTTCTTGCCTTACTTTTAACTGACCATGGAGCACTTTGCATTTGTTGGGCACCTGAATTTGAAAATCTCAGAATTCTTTGTAAATTATTTCTGTGTTATCAGATTTCTGAAATGGATGGAACATTTAGATATAAATAAAGTGGCTCATAGAAGCTCACTGAGTGACTAATATGAGGATAAAGCCCAGGACAACCAATATCCAGCTCCAGTCTTTGACTCAAGATACCATTCCTTGTCCTGCCTTAGTGTGGTCCTGGGCAGCAGTATGTGTTGTGAGAGAATGAGAAAACTTCACTTTTGAATCTTTCTTCCCTCTTGTCTTAGGGTTTTTGTTTTTATTTTTTCAGAATTTTCTCTTTAAAGAAACAGGATACAAAAACACAGATGATATATATTTAAATGTATTATTTAATTAATTAGCATGAAAAATAAAGGGGAAATAAAGATTTCAAAAAGCAATGCTTATTTCTCATTTCACTAAATAATGGTTCATGATTATCTTCAGTAAGCTTTCAATAATTAAATTATCATTTAATAATATGGGAAGGAAGATTTGATCATTTGTTATAGATGTTGACCTTTATTCATTTACCACATATTGATATGGCACCTATTATCTGTATACATTAAGCTATGTGTAAATATAGTAGCTGATACACATATATACTCAACCTTATGTTTAATTATCATCAAATGTTGATTACAGCTTATTTAATATTACACTTTTAGAGTTATAAGATAAGATTGCATCAGAATAACATGCAAAGAATCAAAATTTCCATGTTTTTTAGGCAAACAAAAGAGATTTTGTTTCTTTTTTTAAAGATTTTTTATTTATTTATTTGAGAGAGAGAGAATGAGAGAGAGCACATGAGAGGGGGGAGGGTCAGAGGGAGAAGCAGACTCCCTGCCGAGCAGGGAGCCCGATGCGGGACTCAATCCCGGGACTCCAGGATCATGACCTGAGCCGAAGGCAGTCGCTTAACCAACTGAGCCACCCAGGCGCCCCAGAGATTTTGTTTCTAACTCATGCCTTACCTCTTGTTGGTGAGTTAATCATTCATTTATATCATAACAAGGATTAAGAAAATGCCAATTTTTCATTCTGCTTTTTACAAAAGAAATATTATTTGATTCACATGTGATTTTTATTATTACCCTATTTATTTTTCAGAGAAAATATTTTTTGTAAAATTAAGTTGATTTCATTTTACCTATGATCTCTTTATTATTTTTTTTTTTCTGGAGGAAAAATCCATGCCAGCTACATGCTAGTGCTATCTTTGTCACACCCAGAATAAACGGCCTCAATAATTAGTCAAGATTTGTATACAGATATTGGAAGTTTTAACTAATGTATTTCTCAGTATTGCTCCAGCCCTATACCTACATGACTAGCATCTGGTAGTCACTTAATAATATTGGTAAATGAGAAATTAGATGAAAGGATGAAAGGATAGGTCTAAAAGATCACCAAAAGTACCCTAGACTGCTCTGATGGTGTTTCATTCTTTAAAGATCTCGATGTATCAGAGAATTGTAAAGTAGTTCCTGATTTTTAAAAAGAAGATTTTAAAATTGCAGTCAGTATAGTACCTTAGAATTTTAACAGCTGTTTTCCTATCTTCTCTCTCTTCTTTATGTTCTCTTAGATCACGGCTCCTAAAATGATCCCTCCACAATGAAGATTCTAAGTCACCACCCAGAACACTCAACTGTGAATTAGGGGGAACTTTTCTCAGGGCCTTATTACTTCTCCCATTGATCATTCAGTTACTCTGTCAGATGCTCTCTCCTTCAGTGATCGGTGGCCAGATCATGCCCCTGACTATTCAGCATTTTCCATTTGAGTATCCTGACAGGTGACAGACTTATCTCTCAAGAGTCACATCTTCACTAACTCTACCCATTATCTATTTGGCTGTGTGCATATTGAGTGGGCATGTTTTAAGGACTCATACTCTATGGACTCTTTTTTCTGCTATGCCATAGCTCTCCACCCCTCCACCTCCCCCAAATCCACCCACCCACTAATGCACAGTGATAAATTCTAGATACTGTTCCCAGGTAAAATGTGTTATTTTAAAGAGGTCACAATACAGACAGCATCCACCCACAAAGAATGACTTCAATGCAGCTAATTCTCAACTCTGTAGCAGTAAAATATTATTTGTCTTTCATAATTCCATCTACTCTTTCTCTGATCTCAAGCTTTTAAGTAAAAATTAACAGTTTAAAACCAAATGCTTTCCAACAAGTCTGCCAACTTGCGTTCACCCAACATCAGTCTCAAATCTATTGAGGACACATGAAAAGGTGAGGAGATTGGATATCTGCTGTGTACAACATTTCAGCTTTCAAAACTACAAGTCTTTAAGGAAGGAGTTAACTCCGAGACCACAAATGAACAGCATTAAGGCCACATCAAAAATTGCAGAAGAGTGAAAATACATCAAATCCATACAAATTCTTATTATAAATAATTGTTCTGTCTTTTATTACTGCCAACTACAAAAGAAACTAACTTTTTATTAGGAAAAATTTCAAATATCTATAAAACTAAAGAAGAAAGTATAATGATCTCCATGTACTTAACACCCATTTAATAATTATCAAGTGATGGCCAGTCTTATTTTTCTCTGTATTACCCACTACCTCCTCTACTTGCTTCCCAAATGAAAATTTTATTATGGCAAATGCAAATGATTTTATTGTTCCCAAGATTTTATTTGATGATTTTTATAGTTATATTTTTGAAATCAAATAGAATGATTTAAATAAAAATGCAGGATGATAAGAAAATTCAATGAAAGATTATAATAATTCTGAAATTAATAAATAATATTTTGGACTGCAAAATCAGAGATAGGATGGACCTAGATTAATATGTCAACATAGTTTACTTGGGGATATTTTAGTAGAAAATTATCAGAGAAGTTAGTATCCTTAGGTTCCTGAAACGTGTTTATATAAATCATCAAGAAACAGATAAGCCAAATGGAATAGTCCGATTTACAAAATTGAAAAAATATTATGAGTCTGCAAATGTTTTGTTAAGGAATCAATTTTCACATACAGGTTTAAATATTTGTTTAATATCATAAGCTTTTCATCTATAAGATTCTTTATACTGACTTCTTTTAATGTCAAGTATAAATCCATTGAGTTTTCAAATGTAAGTTTCACATAATTTTATTTTTTTAAGATTTTATTTTTAAGTAATCTCTATACCCAATGTGTACATCCCAAACTCACGACCCTGAGATCAAGAGTTGCATGCTCTACCAACTGAGTCAGCCAGGAGCCTCTTCATATAACTGTAAGAGCAAATGGACTGCTACACTGAGTTCAGTGGTGATCTTTGACTAATGGACAGTAGATGAAGAATAGTATTGTAATGATCATACTTGCATTTTAAATATTTTCTCCAGTTCCCCTCAAAATAAATCATTACATTTGTAATATTTTTATTCTTTTTTTTTAAGATTTTATTTATTTATTTATTTGAGAGTGAGCGAGAGAGAGAGAGAGAGAACAAGAGGGGTGGAGGGGTAAAGGGAGAGGGAGAAGCAGGCTGCCACTGAGCAGGGACCCCAATGGGGGGCTCTGTCCCAGGACGTTGGGACCATGACCTGAGCCGAAGGCAGATGCTTAACCGACTGAGCCACCCAGGTGCCCCTAAGGTTTTATTCTTTAAAGTAAGTTGGGGGGCGCCTGGGTGGCTCAGTAGGTTAAGTGTTCCAACTTGATTTCGGCTCCAGTCATGATCTTGTGGTTGTGGGATGGAACGCAGTGCTCAGCAAGTCTGCTTGTCTCTCTCCCTCTGCTCCTCCCTGTTCCCCACCACCACCCCACTTGAACTTGTGTGCTCTGTCTCCCTCTCTCTCTCAAAAATAAATTTAAAAAATCTTAAAAAAAATAAAGTTGGGAGCGAGCATTTTCTCTTTCAAAAGTAACAATCAATAATCCGTAAATAACACTTAAATCCCTTCACAAAACAGCAAAATACAAAAGAAAGAGCTGAAGGAAAAAGAGGTGAGTAATCTGACAAAGGCAGGAGAATGAATGGCAGCAGGCGGTCAAGAAGTTAATGGTTTCTGATGACTTGGTCTTCATCCTGGTCATTTCTCCATAACTAGCCCACTGGACTCAGCAGTACAGATTTCTATTTCAGTGTGTGATTGTATTTTAATTATTTACTTACAAAACTATAGCTTCCTACTAATCTATAAATTCCTTGTGATCACTGATGAGTTATTTATTCAACTTCATTACTCTAGCACCTAGCAAAATAAAACTCTCTCAAAAACATGTAAGCTATTGATTGCATAAAAAAATCCAACTATAAAAGTGTAAAAAAATCTAACTGACCAGTTTCAAATGAGTCATCAAATTTAGGACTCTGTTTCATTTTTAAGATGATAAAAACTAATTCAAACTCTTTTTCTTTTTGATCATTTATCATATGATATGCAAAAAGTGTTTTAATTTTAAATTTCAGAACTTTATTTTCACTACATTTTAGTGTGACCCTGGCTGCAATTTGGAATTTTTTAGAATTTCACTATTTCAAACAAATTTACAACAGTTTGCATGGATTTGGAAATTTAGGAATTCTGTTTAAAAGCATGACATGAACCAAACATTTCTTTAGGATTCAAATTACGAATCAATTTTCTTTCATTAATTTTCAAAGAAAAGGAAAGAAACACATCTCCAAAGCCATATCTTGCTAATTCTAGTAATGGGAAGAATTTAGATTGTTCTTAGGTAAGAAAACTAAACATAGAAAAGTTGAATAACTTTTCCACAAACCAGGAAAGAAAGAAATATTTACTGGCTCAGCAGCTAACCTTTGAACTAGCAATATGAAACCTTGATCCATCAAAATATATACATCCTTTTTTGACTAAGATACTAGACTCTAAAGTTAAATCATCTGGCAATCTAATGAACTGCTAAATTAAGCCTTAAATAATTGTTTCTATTCTTATAAAATCTAACTTACTATTTTTAGATATAGATACTCCTGAAATAGAGAAAGGTTAACATGTAAGCTAAAAGTTACTATATGCTTAAAAGGCTTAAGCTAAGCCTCTTGTACTTCATAGCTCCAGGAAAGCATATTTCAGAAGCATTGCTTCATCTGAGTATGACAATTATCCTATTGAGATGAAATTAATCATGAAGCAGCCTTCGGCCATCCTGCCTGACCAAGGGGGACTGAAGCCTGAAAGGAGGGCCTATTTGCTGCCAGATACGCAAATTGCAAAAGGTGCACAATGCAATAACATGAATAATTTATCAAAATAATCTGTTATTGCTAGAGGTTAAAAATCTAAATAAACTGGCAGCATCATTTACAATAGGTAGCATAATTTAGCTTCTTTTATTCCCCCAGGAAATTTTTATTTCATCAAGCAATGTATTTTGTTTGAGAATCAAAGTAGTTTTTAACTTAATATCTTAGCATTACAGAGTTTAATTCAGAAAAAAAAGATTATTCAATGTCTGCTAAAATATTCCCTTGATTTTTCTTAATCTTTAAGAAAACATACTATCATTTCCATCAAAACCATTCTAAGCATTTCTTAATTTGAAAAAAAAAGAACTTCGATGTTTTCATTAAACGTAAGTCAACATCTATTTATAGTTTCTACACATGGAATCAGCTTTTCCTCATATTATATGGAGAGAATTGAGCATAGGAAAAAAATCTTGAAATTCAGTCAGAATATTCACTGTTAGAGTAATGTACATTCCCCAATCATGGCATTGCCTGGTGGTTGGATAGAATGTGTTAAAAGGGAATTCAGAATTTAGAGCTGAAGACCAAGGTATCAATTTATTTAAATGACTAAAAGAAGGAAATTTTTAAAAAAATAAATAAATGTTATAAATGAGACACATATCATATGGCCTTCTATCCTAAAATAAAGGTGTCTATATATGTGTGTATATGTGTGTGTGTGTGTGTGTGTATACATAGGCATGTTAAGGAGAGGGCTGACTCCATTAGGTTAAGAAAAAGCTTCCTGCCACACAGCTAGTAAAACAATGAAATGCAATATTATCATGGGAAGATATGAGGTTGCTTTCTTGGAGATGCCAGCTAGAGAGACACCTGTCTTAGAGGAGTCCCAGATAGATCTGCCCCAGCTGATCACTCCAGGTCCCTTTCTACCTTCTACACCTTTCTAAAATCAATGACTATGAACACCAGGAAGAGTGTTTGAAAATGTTACCTATATTATGTTTTCATAGCAATTTTTTAATTATTTATTTCTTTTTCTTATTGAGGCTTACATTGGTAGTCCTCCCTACCATGAAATAATTATTCCTTTGTTAATATTTTAAAAACAAGTATTCTGACCACCAACCTGAACTGATTCTCTTAGGAGAAGCATACACTTCTTAATACATTTAAGACTCAAGTAGCTAGGGTGTCTGGGTGACTGAGTGGCTAAGTGTCTGCCTTTGGCTCAGGTCATGACTCCAGGGTCTTGGGATCCAGCCCCACGTCAGGTTCCCTGATCAGCAGGGAGCCTGCTTCTCCCTCTCCCCCTGTTTATGCACTCTGTCTCTCTGTGTCAAGTAAATAAATAAAATCTTTAAAAAAAAAAAAGACTCAAGTGGCTATTTAATGCTTTCATTGAAATAAATGTTTAGAAAATTATTGCTTTCCCATTATAAATGATTTATTTCTTTAGCAAGGTTTGCTTTTGATTCTTTATGCAAAATAAAACAAAACAAAACAAATTTTAAGGACAGTTAGGTGTTTATTTGAGAATAAGGAGTTTATTGAGAATATAAGCTACTTTATTATACACCACACAGACTCACACACACAATGAAAACAGAATTTCTGACTATTCAGCCACACTCTCCAGTTAAAATTTCAGTCTTAAAAATTAAGTGACACAACTTACACATAGAATGGGGAGGGGTTTCCTCATTAAATGATACCATAGAACAGAACGATCTCAGTTCAGTCCTTAAAAAATACCAGTCACTAATGTTCTAACATTAGTAAACAGTGTCTGTGAATATTATCATACTGTTTTTCACTTTTCTAGAAAATAAGAAATGCACACCCTTTTTATCTAATTACCCAATTTGGAAATGTTATATAAACAAGCAGAATTGTAAGTGTAAATGTAATCCTACAAAAAAAAAATAATAAGGATAGTGAAGGAAAAAACTGAGAGCAAAGACTGTTTTATTCTTATTTGTATCGTCAGTCTCTAGCAGACTTCCTGGCACTGAGAAGGCATTCAGTAAATGTTTTTGCATGAATAAATGAATAATGATTAAGAGATAAGGTGTTTGAAAAATCATTGTTATATACCTGAAAATTGTAAGCCAAATGGGTAGCAATTATCTTCATAAAATTGCTCAGACTCATTGAGTCTTTTTTTTTTCTCTACAGTACTGCTGATGTCAAAATCTGAAGATGTTATAATCAGCTTCAAAGAAAATCTAAGTTTCTTGTAAAAATAGCAAGGTTTATAAAATGCAAATTTATTACACTGATAAGTTAGAATGATTTCCAAAAAGAAGGAATCCTTAACTAAGTGCCCTAAATAAAGCAATCTGAGGAAGAATTCAGAGGTGTATTTTTAAGCAAACACTTTCTGCTAAATTTTGTTCTCAGGTTGAACAGAGTGTAGGGAATAAACAACACCCAATTTGATATTAAATGAGAAAATATTTCTCCAAATAATTACTGAGGTCCATCACTCATTCTTTCTTCAATATTTATTGCATGTGTGCTTACTGTGAGCAGGGCACCACAGCATCTAAATAAATATAAGAACTAGTTCCACTCCCTTAGGGGCACTACATGAAAAATGTTAAATAAAGGGTATAGTAATCTGAGTTTTAGTACTGGCAATTTTTAAGGAGGTAGGATATAGATAAGTCTTGAAGGAGAAATAGAGTATAGAGCCAGAAAAGGGGTGAGGGAAAGAAAAGTGCAAAGTGGGATAACCAGTCAATCAGGCTGGGGCAGAAGAATCTGTTTGGTGTTAGTGAGAAGTGAAAATAAAAATTTAAAAATTGTTTAAATGTAAAATATGGTCAAAATAATTCACCTTGAAATCTCAACAAATAGATGTGCTCTCTTTCTTTCTTTCTTTTTCTTTCTTTCTTTCTCTTTCTCTTTCTTTCTTTTTTTTTTTTTTTAAAGATTTTATTTATTTATTTGAGACAGAGAGAGAGCACAAGCAGGGGGAGGCAGAGGGGCAGGGGGAGGAGAAGCAGACACCCACTGAGCAAGAGCTCAACACTGAGCTCAATCCCAGGATCATGACCTGAGCCAAAGGCAGACACTCAACCAACTGAGCCACCCAGGTGCCCCTCAAGTTGCTTTTCCATTGAGAAAAATATTAGTAATAAGGTATAAGAACAAGCCAAATAATGTTGGTTTCAACAAGGTCAAAGAAAGGATATTTTAAAAAGGAGGAAGTAAACCTCAGTATTAAGAAAAGAGAAAGAGAATTTCTTTTGTTACCTAGATAGCCCCTGGCAACATTTGTGAACATGAACATGAATTGGGATGCAGATAAAAAAAAGCCTACATTTTTTGGTGTCAGTCTCAGCCTATCAATAACCAGTGTTGTGAATAGACTGGCCCTTGTGGTTCTTATTATGATGGCAAGACACCCTTAGCAACAACCATCAGGGAACTTTGAAAAAAAAAAAAAACAGTTTGTTACTTAGAAGTTCTGGAAATTACATGGCATATAAGGGGCCACACAGTGAGGTTGCCAGGGAGAGACAGAGAGAATGAGAGAGAGAGAGGGAGAGAGTAAGCAGGCAGGTCTGGGGTTCTTGCTTTTATTGGTGTCACCCTGGATGGACCTTGTGGAAATTATGCTAAGTTAAATAAGTCAGACAGAAAAGGACAAATACTGCATGATTTCATTTATATGTGGAATCAAAAAAACAAAATGAAAAAACAAAACAAAATTCATAGATACTGAGAATGGAATGGTGGTTGCTAGATGGGAAGGGGATTAGAGGTTGGGAGCGACAGGTAAATGGCATCAAGGGGTACAAGCTTCGAACTACAAAATAAGTTATGGTGGTGTAATATACAACCTGCTGACTATCGTCAAAAATATTGCATTACATACTCGAGGATTGCGAAGGGAGTGAATCCTAAAAGTTCTCATTACAAGAAAAAAAAAACTTGTTTTGTAATTTTGGATGGTGATGGCTGGTAACTAGACTTACTGTCATGTTCATTTTACACTATATAAAAATATCAAACCATCATGTTGTACACCTGAAACTAATATAATGTTATATATCATTTATATCTCAACAAAGAAATCCATTAACCATAGGGTTTTGCAAGCACTCTTTTTTTTTTTAAATAGTACACAAGGGTTCCCTTTTCTCTACATCCTAGTCAAGACTTGTTAATTCTTGTCTTTTTGATAATAGCTATTCTAACAAGTGTGAGGTGAAATCTCATTGTTGTTTTGATTTGCATTTCCCTGATGATTGTTGATGTTGAGTATCTTTTCATTTATGTTTTTAAGTCTGAACTCCTTCCAAAACTTTTTACTCCCCCAGCAACATTTTATGCTTTTGTTTCCACATTTTACATATTTTTAATTTGTGTTTCTTTTAACTAAATATTGTATAGTTAGTTGTCCTATTTTTGTCTTTTAACCTTCATGCTATCTTTGCAAGTGATTCATCTACTACCTTTAATGTATATTTACCTTTACCAGGAAGATTCATACTTTCATATGTTTTCTTGTTACTAATTAGTGCCCTTTCTTTCCAGCTTAAAGAAGTCCCTTGAACATTTCTTGTAAGGCCAGTTTAGTGACATTGAACTCCTTTTGCCTTTGCTGATCTGGAAAACCCTTTATCTTTCCTTCAGTTTTGAATGATAACCTTGCTCGGTAGAGTACTCCTTGTTCTTTTTTCCTTTCAGCATATATTTCCTTTGAATATATTGTGCCATTCCTCTGGTCTGCAAAGTTTCTCTTTTTTTTTTTTTTTAAAGATTTTATATATTTATTTGAGAGAGAGACAGAGAGAGAGAGAGAGAGAACATGAGCAGGGCAAGGGGCAGAGGGAGAAGCAGACTCCCCACTGAGCAGGGAGCCCGATGCGGGGCTCAATCCTGGGACTCCAGGATCATGACCTGAGCTGAAGGCAGACGCTTAACTGACTGAGCCACCCAAGCGCCCCTGGTTTGCAAAGTTTCTGTTGAAAAATTTGCTGATAGAGTCTTATGGGAATTCACTTGTAGGTAACAAGTTATTTTTGTCTTGCTGCTTTTAAGATTCTCTCTTTAACTTTTGACACTTTAATTATAATGATTCTTGGTATGGATCTCTTTGATTTCATCTTACTTGGAACTCTCTGGGTTTCCTGGATCTCGATATTTGTTTCCTTCCCAATGTGAATCTTCTTCATATAGTCAAAACACTTTTCAAAGTGCTGCTTTTGTACTAAATGCATCGGCACTCAAACTCTTTAACTCAGCTCTCAACAGCCTTTTGGTCTCTGGGATGCAAGTCCTATTGATTTTCTCTCTGATGCAGATACCAAGGGTTGAGGTATCTTATGTGAGCACAAATCCCTCACTTTTCAGAGACAAGCTCCAGATTTGTGAGATTCCCTCCAATTGTGGTGGGCTTTTTGGTGAGACCACATCTCTGTCTCTTCTACCCATCTCAATGTGGCCCTTTTATAGTCTGTTGTGAAGGAGCTGTTAGGCTAGTTTTCAGGTATTTTTCAGAGAGAATTGTTCCATATGTAACTGTAGATTTAGTGTGTGTGTGTGTGTGGTGGAAGTGGGTTCAGGATCTTCCTATGCCCCATGTGGGTCACCCATTAATATATTTTAAGGATGAGGAAACCGAGGAAGAGAGCCATTGAATTATTTGCCAATGTCACACAACTACAAATTGGTTGGGATGGGATTTGAACCTAGACCATGTGTCTCTAGGGCTGATATTCTGAACCCTGATAGGATATGATGTTACCACTTCCTATCTGATTTCTGTTGGTGAGATCTTTGTGAAAAATTTCTTATTACAAGTATTTCTTATATTGCTATAATTTTCAAGTTTTAGAAGAATTTTGAATGAAACAATTACAAAAGGAAACAGTCTTACTTTTACCTTCCTTAAGATTCATTTCACCAAAAATTTAATATTTTACCATGCTTCTTCCCATTTTCTTTCATCCTTTAAAATAGCACACATTTTTATTTGATAGTTTTATTGTTTTAATTTATCATTCGGAGAGACAGAGAAAGAATGTATTGTGTATATCCATATAGAGGGAGTGGCATGAAGGAAGAACAATAATACATACATAATTCTATTCTCATGGCATGTGTAGGGAGAGAGATAGAAACATATGTGAACAAAAGCAAGCATAGAAGGGATAGCTGCCTTAAGAAAAGTCCTGGTGATGCTATGCAGGCTCAAAGGAGGAAGAGAAAACTTGCACTTTGGGGAACAGGAAGTTTCCAGGAAATGATAGAATTTGAGGTTGGATGGGAAAGAGTGGTTGGATGTGAAGATAAAGAGAAAAGTAGATGAACACAAATAAGGGCCAGCTCTGCTTTGTGTCAGGAGTTACTAAAACATGCTGTATTCATATGCATGTAAGCAGAAAGAAACTTTGTTCTTTCAATAACTACCACTGCAAATTCATTCTCTAGACTTACTTTTCCCCATCTCTTGGATAAAATCAGGAAAAGACCCTATAGCTTTCCTGGTCATGTTCAGATAATAAAATAATGGTCTCTTTTTCTAAGCATTTAAAACACCCAAATTTGGTGTAGTATCAAAGCTCTCAACTTTTATTCCAATTAAAAATTGTACCATAGTTCAGCTTGAACTTGCCCTGAGCTTGGAAGCCCGTCAGTGGGAAGGGTGATGTGGGATTCCTGTCCCTTTTCCTCCCTCTGCCCTCCTCCTGTCCAGGGTAGAAGCAAATAGGAGGAAACAGGGATAAAGGACACAATCTTACTTGACTGGCTCAAATGTAACTTGCGTTTGGTGCCACTTGTCCATGTCAGATGCCCCAAACTGATGGATTCCACCTCTCCTATTTAGGCACTATTTTGGACTCTTTGAAATCCCTCCACTGGAGCAACCTGACTGTTGTTTCATGGTGGTAGGAGGCCTCTTTTAGCTAGGTGCTAAAGAACCTCTCAGCTTCCTCAACCTGCTCCCATTACTACCATCTTTACTTTGTTGCTATGGATCACTCAAAGACAATTTCTCACCTTAGAATTTTCCAAGTGTGAGACAGGTACTAATGCATGAATCTGCCTCCCCCCAGTCCCCATTTTAGGGGACACATACCAAGCTTTCTGAAGCTCTCTAACTTGATTTAAGATAAAGGAGAAATATCATCATTCTTTTTCTCTCTCTCTGAGTATGCAGAAAATGCAGCTCAGCAACAACACCAAACCAATGTTTTCATCTTCCCAGTGAAAGATTCATTAATAATATGAACTTTTTAAAAATGTATGCAGAAAATATGATTTTTCAGAATCTTGAATACAATGCCCAGGAGTTTCTTAAGTCCATCTATAATACGGTTATGTGTCATAAGTGCCCTTTCATGCTATTAAATATAATATTTTCTTTGATTGATTAAACCATTTTTGAAGATTAACCTGTCTGCTGTGACTACCTAATGTCTATATTTGGTTTCTCATGTAAATCAGTATTTAAAAATATACTCTGATATCTCATTCTTTAAGATATATAAATATAGGGGTGGCTGGGTGGCTCAGTTGTTAAGCGTCTGCCTTCGGCTCAGGTCATGATCCCAGAGTCCTGGGATTGAGCCCCGCATCGGGCTCCCTGCTCTGCGGGAAGCCCGCTTCTCCCTCTCCCACTCCCCCTGTTTGTGTTCCCTCTCTCGCTGTGTCTCTCTCTGTCAAGTAAATAAATAAATAAAATCTTTTTAAAAAAATATACAAATTTAAATTATATACTATTTATACAGAAGTTTGATCTTCTTTATGGAACATGTAATGTAAATTTATCAAGGAAAAGAATAATGTCTAAATATCGACTAAAATAACGATTGCCATCTTAATTGTTGGCCAAAATCTAGAAATTGATACATCTATAAATCACTTCTTCTCCACTTAAAATGATAAAAACATGAAAGTCTATTTATTGAACATCTTGTAATAAATCAGTTTTGATATTAACATATCTTACTTAATCAAAAATATGTTGGGGCGCCTGGGTGGCTCCGTCGTTAAGCATCTGCCTTTGGCTCAGGTCGAGATCCCAGGGTCCTGGGATCGAGCCCCACATCAGGCTCCTTGCTCAACGGGAAGCCTGCTTCTCCCTCTCCCACTCCCCTGCTTGTTGTGTTCCCTCTCTCGCTGTGTCTCTGTCAAATAAATAAAAAATCTAAAAATAAATAAAAAATAAAAATAAATAAAAATAAAAATATATTATTTTTGTGATTTGTTTTGATTATTTAGTTATATATAAAAAGTTATATACCATTAATTTAAATTTTATTTCTGTAGTGAAAGACAACTCTTAGACATCTCTAAGAATGATGCATGTTATATTTCAAATATATCAATAAATTTGAAAGTGTACCATTATCTATAAAGTCAGAAGTTTAGAAATTCCTCATTTGGATTATAAAAATAGATCTTTAATTTTGAGTTTTCTATATTTAAATTATATATATTAGACAATTTAATTTTTTAATATTTCCCAAACTCATTAAATATTAACCTTACAATTCCAAATTTCCTTTTTTTTTAAAGAAAAGCCCTTCTCAATTTTCAATGAGATAAAGAAACTAGAAAAGGAAATTGAAAAGTACTAATTATTATTTTAAATAAGTATATATGAGGTTCTTCTCAGTAACTAAGGCTTGGTTTGTTTTTCCCAGGAGTCACTGAAAAAAACTTACCCCAGGATTAACAATGATATACCACTATCCATTTTTTAGTGTGTTGAAGCAAAACAACAGAAATGTGTTCATCTAGGGCAGTAGAACATGTAGTATTAATAATAGTAGTAGTACTAATATTTGTAGTAGTATTAATAGATTTTGACCCCAGGCTCCAATTTCTTTGATCCAGAATTGAGACATATTTACTGTTTTCAATCATTAGTATCAAATACCTTTCTATGGACCATTTTGTATTTTTTCAAATTGCTGACAGTTATATTACATATTCATATGTAGAATATTTAAACTTTAGGTTTCCACACCAAAGATGATTACAGAGTACCAAACTAACTAAATAGTTCTAATACTAAAACTTTTTGTATAAAATTTTCATGTCAATGAAACAAATGCATGTTATTTTGGGGATTGTGTCTTTTTCATATTATATTTTGCATGTAAGGGAATACACAGATTTTTAACTTTAGGAGTAATCACAGACATAGGGGTTAACTACCATCCCAAAACAATATGTAATTTGATTTTGAGGAAAGAATTCCAGTGACTGTTTGAATGAGACTGGGCATACCACAGTTTAAATTCTACAAATATAAAATGTATGTATTACTACCTTCAGATCTGTTTCATATCTAAACTGCTTGCTTCTTTAAGATCTTAATTTTAAAATTGTCCCAATTTGTGTGCATAGCATGCTATGTTCTTCATGCATTTTTTTATTATTTGTCACTTATTGAATTCAAAGTTACCATTGTCCTTATCAATAGATATGAGAAACTCATGTCCTGTTTTCAGATATATCCTGTGTTAGATCTCAGGAGAGACTCTGAAAGATTATGTTTCTGTGTTTGAGCCTGGCGAGTTTCTTTTAACCAGGAAAGTGGTTTATAACATTGAATGTAATCACATGAATGATTTTCTTATGCCAAATTAATTTGTTTGACTATTCTGACAATATTCTAATATTCTAATATACAACAAAATCTATATTAAAAAAATTCTTTAAATGATCTGATTCCAAAATTACCAAAATGCATTATGGACTTTAAATAATTTTTTAAAATTCTAGAAATAATTCAAGATCAAATTCATATAAAAGTAATCAAAGTCAATAAAAGTAAATGAATTATAAATCCTTAGTTAACTAAAAAAAGAGTAGAACTAGATATTCTTCTTCTATTTTTGGTTAAAATACATGTTGCTATTATTTGAATATTTTGATAGAGGTTGATATTTTAAATACTTAAAGTTCTTTGGGGTAAATATGTTTCTCTTATATCAATATCATTGTTTTTATTTATAATTAATATGATTTTATTAGTATTACTTCTATGCCTAATGAGATAAGTAATTAAAGGAAAGCATTGGAAAACTTCTATTTTGGACTTCTTACATGAAATAATGCATTTCCTTCTTGTTTAAGTCAAACAATACGGGATTTTCTATAAATTTGCTCTATAGAAATTAGCTGTTAATATTGTTGTTGTTTTTAATGTTTTTTTTTTTAAGCCAGAATCATTTGTGTTAAAAGATTTGCCTATCCTTATATATGGCTAACAAAATGATTCATTGGAAACTTTTTAGAAATTATATTTTCTCTTCATTATATATGCACCTAAAATAAAATATATGCTAATATATAAAGTTTCAAACTTTATATTAAAATGTGTAGTTCAAAACTGTAAGAAAAAAGATGACATTATCTTTTTTTTTTTTTAAGATTTTATTTATTTATTTGAGAGAGAGAGAATGAGAGAGCACATGAGAGGGGGGAGGGTCAGAGGGAGAAGCAGACTCCCCGCTGAGCAGGGAGCCCGATGCGGGACTCGATCCCGGGACTCCAGGATCATGACCTGAGCCGAAGGCAGTCGCTTAACCAACTGAGCCACCCAGGCGCCCCGATGACATTATCTTTGAAAAGAGGTGACAAGACTTGGAAAGATGCTGGACCAGGAATCAGAATACTTGTGATTTAGTCCAGGCCTGGCTGCTTATTTGATAGGGTTATGACACAGGTCAAGTGAAATAAATTATATATCCACTTCAAAGAGGAATTCCATTCAAAGATAATTATCTTGAATAAACACATTGCCACCCATCCTCTGCCCCCTAAGATCCCTTTATTTTAGAGTTCTAGATTGATTTCACTAACTGACCATTTGGGCCACTTGTTTATTCTCTTCCTGTGCTTTAAAGTCTTACTCTTACATTTTAAAATCACCAGTAAAGAGTGAGCCCACAGGGGCAGTCCAAGATGGTGGTATGCGAAGATCCTGAACTCACCCCTGACCACAGACACAACAAATCTACAGTACAAATCTACATATGGAACAATTTCCTCTGAAAAAGACCAGAAAACTAGCTGGACATCTCCTCCACAAGAAAGGATAAAAGGTCCACGGTGAGACAGGTAAGAGATGCAGAGATGTAGTCTCACCAGAAACCCCACCCCTGGAGCAGGGATCCACAATCAGGAGGGATCTCTCAAATCCAGAGCCTCTCCCTGAAGAGTTCACCCCCACTAAACCAGCCTTACAAAAAATGTTCAAGGGACTTATTTAAGCTCGAAAAAAGAACATTAATTAGTAACAAGAAAACATACAAAAGTATAAATCTCACTGGTAAAGGTAAATGTATAGTAAAAGTAGTGGATTAATCACTTGCAAAGATAGCATGAAGGTTAAAAGACAAAAGTAGGATTAATAACTATAACTATAGCAATTAGTTAAGAGATACACAAAATAAAAAGATATAAAATGTGACAACAAAAACAAAACACATTAAATTTTAGAATGTGTTCGGGGCACTTGGGTGGCTCAGTCGTTCAGCATCTGCCTTCAGCTCAGGTAATGATCCCAGGGTCCTGGGATCGAGCCCTGCATTGGGCTCCCTGCTCTGCGGGAAACCTGCTTCTCCCTCTCCCACTGCCCCTACTTGTGTTCCTGCTCTTGCTATCTCTCTCTGTGTCAAATTAATTAATTAATTAATTAATTAATAAAAAAATTTAGAATGTGTTCAATTTTAAACTGCTATATTGCCTTAAAATAAATTGTTATATATATGTATGTATATATATATATATATATAAAATGTTGTTATGTGTGAGCCTGAAAGTGAAAACACATGTATATACACAAAAGATGATGAGAAAGGAATCTGAACATAACGTACGTTAAGAAAGTCATCAAGCGCAAGAGAAGAAAGGAACAGAGAGAAATTACAAAACAATCAGAAAACAATGAACAAAATGGGAATAAGTGCAAGCCTATCAATAACTTTATTTAAATGTAAATAGACTGAATTTTCCAATCAAACATCATAAAATAACTGAATGTATAAAAAACAAAAAAGACTCATTTATATGCTGCTTACAAGACAATTACTTCATATCTAGAGACATGCACAGACTAAAATGAAGAGATGGAAAAAATATTCCGTACAAATGGAAACCAAAAGAAAGCTAGAGTAGCATACTTATATGAGACAAAATAGACTTTAAAACAAAGACTGTAATAAAAGACAAAGAAGGGCATTATATGATGATGAAGGGGTCAATCCAGGAAGAAGATATAACACTTGTAAATATTTAGGCACCCAACCTAGAAGAACTTAAATATATGAAGCAAATATTATTAAAGACCTAAAGGGAGAAGCTGACAGCAATACAGTAATAGTAGGAGACTTTAATGCCTCCACTTACATCCAGATTGAAAATTAATAAGGAAATATCAGTCATAAATGACACATTAGACCAAATGGATTTATTAGATATATAGAGAACATTCCAAACCAAAGTAACAGAGTACACATTCTTCCCAAGTGCACATGGAATATTCTCCAAGATAGGTCACATGTTAGACCACAAAACAAGTCTCAATAAATTCAAGAAGACTGAAATCCTATCAAGCATCTTTTCCAACCACAACAGTGTAAAACCAGAAATCAATTACAAGAAGAAAACTGGAAAAATTACCAATATGTGAAGATTAAAAAATATGCTACAGAAGAACCAATGGGTCAACGACAACAACAAAAAAAAATCAGAAAAATTAAATATACTGTGAGACAAATATATATAGAAATACAAAATACCAAAATATATGGGATGCAGCAAAAGCAGTTATAAAAGGCAAGTTTATAGCAATATAGGCCTACCTCAAAAACCAAACAAACAAAAACATCTCAAATAAATAATCTAATTTTTCACCTAAAAGAATTAGAAAATAGAACAAACAAAACCCAAAGTTACTAATAAATAACAAAAATCAGAGCAGAAATAAATGAAATAGTGACTAAAAAGACAATAGAATAGATTAATGAAACTAAGAGCAGACCCTTAAAAAGATAAACAAAATTGACAAACATTTAGCTAGTCTCATCAAGAAAAGAAGAGAGGGCTCAAATAAATAGAATCAGAAATAGAAGAGGGCAAGTTGCAAATGATACCACAGTAATACAAAGGATCATAAGGAAGTACCATGAACAACTGGGCGCCTGGGTGGCTCAGTTGGTAGGGACTGCCTTCGGCTCAGGTCATGATCCTGGAGTCCCAGGATCGAGTCCTGCATTGGGCTCCCTGCTCAGTAGGGAGTCTGCTTCTCCCTCTGACCCTCCTCCCTCTCATGTTCTCTCTCTATCATTCTCTCTCTCTCAATAAAAAAAAAAAAAATCTTTAAAAAAAAAAAAGAAAGAAAGTACCATGAACAATTATACACCATCAAGTTGGACAACACTAGAATAAATGAGTAAATTCCTGGGAACATAGAATTATCAAAGATTGAATCATGAAAGAATAGAAAATCAGAATAGACAGATTACTTGTAAGGAGATTGAGTCAGTGATCAAAATACTCCCAGCAAACAAGAGCCCAAGACCAGATAGCTGCGTTGGTGAAATCTACCAAACACTCAGATAATATTTAAGGCCTATTTTTCTCAAACCCTTCCAAAAAAACTGAAGAAAAGAGAATGCTTCCAAACTCCTTCTATGAGGAGCATTGCCCCAATACCAAAACCAGACAAGGACACCACAGGGAAAAAAAAAAATTACAGATCAATATCTCTGGTGAATATAGCTGCAAAAATCTTCAACAAAATATTTACGAACTTAATTCAATGATACATTAAAAGAATCAAAAATCATGATCACATGGGATTTATTTCAGAGATGCAAGGATTGTTCAACATTTGCAAATCAATCGACATGATATACCACATTAAAAAGAAGGATAAAAACTGTATGTTCATCTTAGGGAGACTGGGTGGCTCAGTCGGTTGAGCTCCAGACTCTTGGTTTTAGCTCAGGTCTTGATCTCAGGGTTGTGAGGTCGAGCCCCACTTCAGGCTCTGCACTCAGTGGGGAGTTTGCTTCAGATTCTCTCTCTACCTATGCCCCTCTCCTTGTGCTCTCTCTCTCAAATAAATAAATAAAGCTTTAAAAATATCATACGATCATCTCAATTGATTCAAAAAAAGCATTTGATAAAGTTCAACATCCATTTATGATTATAAGAAATCTCAATGAAGTCAGTATAGCGGTAACATATTTCAACATAATGAATGCCATATATGTCAAGTTCACAACTAATATAATACTCAGTGGTGAAAAGCTGAAAGCTAGTCCTCTAAGATCAAGATCAAGACAAGGATGCCCACTCTTGCTTCTTTTATTCTGTGTAGTATCGGAAGTCCTAGCCAGAGCACTTAGGCAGCAAAAAGAAATGAGGCATCCAAATTGAAAAAAGAAGAAATAAATCTGTCTCCATTTGTGGGCAACATAATTTTGTATATAGAAAACCCTAAAGAATCCACCCTAAAACTGTTAGAACTAATAAATTCAATGGGGCAACATCAAACTAAAAAGTTTCTGTATAGCAGTGGAAACCATCAACAAAATTAAAAAGCAACCTCTTAAATGGCAGAAATTTTTGCAAATCATTTATCCAATAAAGGGTTAATATCCAAAATATATGAAGAACTCATACAACTCAATAGCAAAAAACCAAACAATCCCAATTAAAAAAATGGGCAGAGGATCTGAACAGACATTTTTCCAAAGAAGATGTATAGATAACCAGAACACACATGAAAAGATGCTCAACACCACTGATCATCAGGGAAATGCAAATCCAAATCACAATGAGACTTTATCTCACATCTTTCAGAATGACTATTATCAAAAAGATGAGAAATAACAAGTGCTAGCAAAGATAGAGAAAAGTAGACTCTCATGCACTGTTAATGGAAATGTAAATTGGTGTAGCCACTATGGAAAACAGTATGGAGGTTCTTCAAAAAAAACTACCATATGACCCAGAAATTCCACTTCTGAGTCCCTAAAGGAAATAAAACAAACAAAACATAACACTAATTTTAAAAGACATACATGTCCCTATGTTCATTGCAGTTTTTATTTACAATAGCCATAATATGGAACTAATCTAAGTGCTCCTCGATGGATGAATGGGAATAGCTATATACATATGTGTTTGTATATACAAACACACACACACACACCCATACACAATGGAATAGTACTCAGCCTTAAAGAATAATGGAATCTTGCCATTTACAACACCTTGGATAGAACTTTAGAGTATTTTGCTAAGTGAAATAAGTCAGATAAGAGAAAGGCAAATATCATATGATTTTACTCTATATGGAATCTAAAAAACAAAACAAATGAAGAAACAAAACAAAAGCAAACTTGTAGATATAGAGAATAGAACAGTGGTTGTCAAAGGGGGAGGGGGTTGGGAGTAAGTGAAGGGGGTCAAAAGGTACAAACTTCTAACTACAAAATAATTCATGGGGATGTAATATACAGTATGATAACTATAGTCAATAATATTGCATTGCATACCTGAAAGTGGCAAAGAGTAAATCCTAAAATTCTCATCACAAGAAAAAAAACTATTTTTTGTAACTTTGTATGGTAACAGATGGTAATTAGACTCATTGTGGTGATCATTTCATAATATCTACAAATATCAAATCATTATGTTGTACACCTGAAACTAATATAATGTTATATGTCAATTATACCTCAATAAAAAAAAGAAAAATTATGTTAACAATGATACTTGGTTTCACATTGTTAATGCATAAGTTAATACATTGAAAATGCTTAGTGGGGGGGTGGGAGGGATGGGGTGGCTGGGTGATAGACACTGGGGAGGGTATGTGTTGTGGTGAGTGCTATGAATTGTGCAAGACTGTTGAATCACAGATCTGTAGCTCTGAAACAAATAATGCAATATATGTTAAGAAAAAAAAAAGAAGATAGCAGGAGGGGAAGAATGAAGGGGGGGAAATCGGAGGGGGAGACGAACCATGAGAGATGATGGACTCTGAAAAACAAACGGAGGGTTCTAGAGGGGAGGGGGGTGGGAGGATGGGTTAGCCTGGTGATGGGTATTAAAGAGGGCACGTTCTACATGGAGCACTGGGTGTTATACACAAACAATGAATCATGGAACACTACATCAAAAACTAATGATATAGTGTATGGTGATTAACATCACAATAAAAAATTAAAACAAAAAAACAAAAAAATGAAAATGCTTAGAACAGGACCTTACTGATAGTGTTTAATACCCATTTGCTCAGTGTTATTTTGTTCAACACAACATCACATGTACAATATTCAATCACCAAACTGTCTGAATATAATTGAAGCATTTCAGTATGAATAAGAGTAAGTAATCACTTGAATAAGTCATATTTTATATCCTCTAATATAAAGTGGAAAACTCTGATTTCTCTATCTTAGAAGAGTAACAGTATTAATGAGTTATTTTGCAACCCACATATGTAAATTAATTTCTATACTTGACAATTTCAGAAGTAGCCATCCACACTCCTTGTTTGAATTTACAGAATGCATTTCTTAAGAGTAATATAATAAAAAAAGAGTAATATTCTCTGATGAGTAAAAATATTTTTTTAAAGATTTTTTTATTTATTTTAGAGATAGAGCATGAGTGGGAGGGACAGATGGAGAGGGAGAGAGAATCTCAAAGTAGACTCCGCACTGAGTGTGGAGCCTGACACAGGGTCAATCTCACAACCCTGAGATCACGAGTAGGATGCTTAACCTAATGCACCATCCAGGCACCCCGAGTAAAATGATTTTACAATGTGATTTATTACACTTTAAAGTAGGATACATGCCATGCTAGTCCAACAGATACTCTTCTCCACAAAAAGAATTCAAGGTTCGAAGAACTCTGAGAAGCACTGTATACAAGATGTTACCTTTTTAGGATTACACCATGATTTAACATGTTCCATACAGAAATTCTATTGTAGTGAAACAATCTGTTAACTCATTGTTTCCTAAACATATTTGATGATATAACTCTTCTTTGATATAATACCCATTAATGAGAACATGCATTAGGTGATGTTACTCCTAAGAATGCAAAGAATATATATTCCTTGCTTTTCTCTAACACTAATTACAATAATAACCCTATCCAGTCACTTGGTGATTCAGTCAATAGATATGTAGTGAGTACCTATCGTCAACTGTACCTATGTTGAATATTTTCAGTTTACAAGGATCGCTAACATACATTCTTCTATTCAGTCAACAAGATGGATAGTCGCCAGCAATTCAGCTTTCATAGACCTTCAAAAGCATGTGGATTGGCGAAAAGAACATAAATATTGTACTCAAAAAGGTCAAGCTTTGAATCCAGCTTTGCCATTTACTATTTTATACCCTTGAGTATGCTTAGGTTTTCAAAGGCTCAAATTGCAGTGAGGATTAAATGAGGTGACATATGTAAAGTACCGAGCACAATACTTTGAACATAATAGGCACTTACGTATGTACGCTTTCTTCACAGTCGCTTTTGAATGCCAGCAGAGAAACAAATTCTGGGTATGGAGAGTATTTAATTTGCCTTAATTTTGAACAGAGGCATAATATTCACCTTGCATTGTGCCTAGCTCTGTCAGTTAAAACAGAGAGGTGATTTAAGAAAAAACAAAAAACAAAAACAAAAACAGAGCTCAGATCTAGCAAGAGACCATGAAATAGCCAGTATGTGGGCTACATTCCATTTTGAATACTTTACTATGGGAACTCATGGGACAGGGCGGGGGGGGGGGGGGAAATACCTACCCAGAGGTGCAGGAAGGGACAAGATTTTATGAAAATAAGAACTAGATGCTTTCATGTGAATAGAAGTTATTCAAAAACAAACAGATGGAGAGGTGAAGATAAGGGTTTGAACAAAGAAAGAAGCCTCTGAAAAACCCAAAAGCATGAGAAAATGGGATGACTTAACTGATTGGATACAATTTTGTGTGGGAAAGTGGTTATCAAGAGATGAAGCTAGAGACAGATCAAGAAAGGCACTGACACCCTTACATTCGGATTTCATCCTAAAGACAAAGTATTTAGACAAAGCTTCGACAGGTGTAAGTAGACAGTGAAATAATCAGATATGCAGTCAATGAGACCGTGTAATGTAGAGTATGTGTTTAACGTGAATTACAGATTGTGGAGGACCAGCTGAGAAGAATAAAGCAGCGTTCCAGACTAGAGGTAACGGTGGGCTGGATTAGAATGGAAGCTGTGGAGACCAAGAGCAGACGGCAGGTGTGAGAGAGACTTGATAAGACATATCTCTCTGCCCAAGTGCATGCAGTAACGCACAACACACAATGCGTTCCTTCTCCTGCCAGAGGCACCTGCCAACAGGGCAATAAAAATATCATTCATGTACTTGCCCAAATTGCCAAATAACTTTATACAGAAAACTAAAAGAATGATCAACAAAGAAACAAAATGAGCCAAAATATATTATTAAGCCGAACTACACCACTTACTGTATTTTTTACTTATTGTAGTTTCTCATTCATTGAAACCAAATATGTTACACATATTTACTGTGTACCCACAACATACAGCTAGGGAATTTATGACAGTGACAATAACAATTTAATACAGGTCAATGGAAAGATATGTTGGCACTAATTAAACCTACAGTTATTTATGCATAATTTTGCTAAAATGAGAGTGAGTTACATCATTGTTTATGCATATCTGATGGTCATAAATACCATAATTGGAAAGGTAGCTTTGGAATAGGGTGTATAATTAAGAGGAATAGATGAAATAAAGAAATGCAAAGGCTTAATCCTTCTGAAGTTCACATCCTTTATTCCTTTCCCTTATTCTTTCTAAATTTTGCTTTAACAATGTAATAAAATGCTATCTATTGCCTGCTAAAATATTTCAGCACTGTGCTAGGCATTTTGACAATTGTTAAACTCCATTCTAATGTAACATAAGGCCAAATTTGATATTTACAATCAGAAGAGTGCCTGTCACATAGTTGGTATTCAATAAACATTGCTGAATTTATGAATAAATGCTTTGTAACATAGGTTGACCCAGTAAATAAAGGGCCCTTCACACAACTTGATGAATTGGCATATTAAAAAGAGCATCTAAGAGTAGCGATGGAGAGAATGGAATTACTTTTCATGATTTAGTGAGAACTTTTGGAATTCCTGGAGGCCATCCAAAAGTGAGGAGGTGAGTCAGGACAAGTGAGGGGAGCAGAAAGAGGATGGTAGTTAGAGAGATGACAGGTGGATGGAGGCTACCTGAGAAAGGGCACTGGAGACTGTCCAAAGGACATTAAATAGAAGATAGTGGACATTTAATCTGTATTTGTTACTAATGTTATGCAGTGATCCTTGCCCCATCACACAGACACGCACCCTACCATCCATAAGCTCCTTTTTAAAATTCAACTCTTCACATACATAGTGAAAGAAAAGCGCTGGACAGCATAAGGAGGATTAACAAGCCAGCCTACTAACTGAACAAATTAAGTACGAACAGCTCACAGCTAGAAGTGATCTTGAGCATATTAAGCTCTGGTACTTTGAAGAAAATGAGGGCAGGCTTTGGGTTTTCATGGGGCATTGGTACATTACATGCAGTTCATAGCAGCTTAGGAGAACCCGGTTATATTTTCAGAAATTTCTCCAGCTGATCAGTTTCACATTGATAGCTTCATATTGGCCATGTTGGGATTATTTATACCATGGAAATGAGCAAATGCTAATTCAGGGCTACAGTTTTCTCCCAAAAAGCCAGATTAACAGCACACTACGGAAATTTGCCCAACTCTTAGGAAGTACAGGAACCCTAACTGACTTCTGTGTTAACTAAAACTACAATTTATATTCTGTGTCTGTGATCTCAGATAAACGAGGAAGTGGGGTGGGAGGCAAAGAAAAGGATAGTGAATTTAAAGAGGAGGCTGTGCTGGTCAATATGGCACCACTAGCCAGATTTGGCTTTTCAAATATAAAACAAAATAAAAGTAGGAATTCAGCTTCTCAACAGCACTGGTCATATTTCAAATATTATAAGGCACATGTAGCTATTGGTTACCATTTTCAACAGCACAGATATGGAACATTTCTATCAACACAGAAAATTTAACCGGGTAGTTGCTAATAGGTCACCTAATTTAAGAAATTTGGGGGGGAGTTTCAGAATCTTCCAGTCATTTTGGCATAGCTTTTTGATGAAGTTGTAAACATCCTTCTTGGTCTCGATATTCTTTAAACAAGATACCTGATCATTACTGATTATATGTCTTTACCAAAGGTTATGTGAAGTTTTTAGAAAGTTTCAGCTAAAAACTTAACAAAACTCTAACATGTAGCTTTTAATAATTTTCATGAATGGATATTTTGTAATAAAAATGTTAAAAGTTTAAGTTAAATAATATCCATTTTTAAAAAAAATCAGAAAAATAAGAATTCACATAATGTAAAAACTCATAATAAATAAAGAAAATGACTGGGGCATTAGCAATTACCTAATTTAAAATTTGACAGCTTCCAATAGGTTGAAATGCAAAAAATTGTCTAAAACATTCAATAACTCTCTTTGTTCAAGCATGGCACTATCTATGTTTACTTGATGGAGAGGTGGGGGTTGGGAATGAAAAGTCACATTACATAAAAAATAAGATTTTAAAAAAAGGATTATAAGAAATCAAAAGATGATAAATAGTATTTAATGGTGAAACTTGATTTATAAAAATAAAAGTCTTTAAAAAGCTTAGAACCTGTGCAATGAGATTCTGTGAAAACATCATTTAAAGGGTTTTATCACACAGTGCTCAACAAATTCTCGGTACTGAGGGCAATGGGAGAAGTAATGGTAATCACATAAGCATCCCAGGCTCCTAACCAGTGGGTCTTGGGAGTAAAACTGCTGGCTGAGGGAGGGAATGGCTTGCTGAGCCAAAGCTTGAACACATCACCCTGTATACGCTCCTAAAGAGATTCTCAAAAATGCTTCAAGTGCAGAGATCTATATATACCTGTACTCTCTGACATCAAACCCTCAAATTATAGGCACCACTCTAATTGGGACTATATCTGAAATAGTAACTTGGTGAAGTACCAGAAAATAATGATTATTAAAAAATGAGAATTTTTTTTTAACAGTATAGTATAGTACTATGACTCAAAGTTACTTAGGAGTAACTAAAGCACTCAAGGAGAGGTATTAATTCTCTCTGGTGAGATTGCATTGATGACTTCACAGCCTGAAAAAAAAAAAAAGGACATTCTAGAAGAATAAGTAGGGCATTGTAAGGAAAGCACTCAACAACGAGTGATGTTTGATAAAGCCAGCTGGCAAGTGAATATAGGTCCCAGCAAGCATTCTTTTCCACTCAAAATTGTTATAAATCTTATTGACTTTGAAGATGTGCTGGCCTATTAGGATAGCAAATGTGTCACAAACCATTGATGAATCATGAATGGGCTTCCTACAAATAAAGAAATATTCAGTAGTGCCACAAGTCACTCTCTTTTTCAAGGATGATGAAATCCAGACTGTCAGAAAATGGTGAAGCTCTGTAGACACCATGACACTCTCTACCAGGCTGAATAAGTCAACTCAACACTGTTAGGCATTGGAAAGTAGAGGTCCTCGGGATCACTAGTGGTCCCTTGTATTCAGTCCATTCTCTCCCTTTTAATCACATATCACAAGGCACATTTTCAAAAGTTTCACTACACATGCACTGTGTACATGATTTTTCTGATCTTCCAGTTTACTACCTGATAAAGACTTAAGGATAATTTTTTAAGCCTTAATTTTGGTGAACCTATGCTAGGTCTTTGTGATTAGTACTTGGCGTAGGTCCCAATAAATCATCTTTTACTAATACTTTCTGAAATATGGACCAAGGTTAACATTAAGTTTACATGATCCTTTTATAGAGTTTTTAAAAATTCTAGAACCACTGAAACATGACTAAAACACAAAATAAGTTTTTAAAAAATCGCTATGCAGGATCTATAGGAACACTTGGAAAAATCTGTGAGTTAGAGAGTTAAAATATGTGACTTAGAGTTAGCTGGTTGAATAGGAAATAAGTAAGTATATATGCAAACTAAATTTAAAATGATATACAGTACATAATAAGGAAAAAGCCAATATATACACACTTGGTGATTTGTGTAATGGTTGTGCCAAAATTTGTCTCTTTAGGGATCCTGCTCACAAGTAGTAATGCAAGAATCTTTTCATTATTGCTGAGAAATGACTACCTTAGGATAGCACTACTACTGACATCATTCTCCTAGGTAAAAATATAATGATAATAATATAATTTTGAATATCATTCCATTTCCCATGTATCTACATACAGAAACCTTAAATTAAATCAACTTTTAAAATAGTTACACAGCTAAGAGGTAAGCCCAGATAATTTCAATATTTTTCCATTCATTCATTCATTCATTCATTCATTCGGCAAGTATTAATAGATCATCTACTTTGTGCCAGATGCCTCCCTAGGCTCTAGAAACACAATAATTAAACACCCAGAGGCTTACCCTCATGGAGTTTCAATACTTCTGGGTAATGCACATGTTTGTGGGATACGCCTGGAACAGTGCTTACTACAAAGGAGGTATTCAATCAAATGCCTCTTGAATAATCAGACTAAACCATCCTTACAAGCTGCTTGTTTTTTTCATAGGTAACTTTTCCACAAGACATAATTTGACCTTCAGCATACCCAGCAGTATAAACAAAACCCATAATAATGATAAAAATAATGATCATGTATTCCCTGCTTATTATATGCCCGATACTATGTGAGGCATCTCACCTACATTTTCTCATTAAATCTGCACAACACCTTCTTGAGCAGAGAATTGGTAGAGTGTCTCCACATGAGGAAACCTGTGATCTTCTACAAGCTTGTAGCAACTAAGCCAAAACTCAAAGCCGAGAAGCCTGAGTCCACAACCCTTGAGATAAACTGCTATGTAATGTTAAAACATAGTTATTTCTTTCCTGTTAATTCATTTACATTTATTAGGTAAATGCTATGTAAAAGAAGTCCATGTGCTAGCCAAATAATCACACTACAAAATAACTCCCACAATAAGAGAATATGGGGTAGTCTTTCTCTGGATTCAAGGGGATTTTAGTCACATACTTGAGAAAGGTAGATGATACCTCACTGGTGAATAGACATTAGATTCACTTCAACTGAACAAGAATTTATCTAATACTCACTACATGAATGGAATTATATATGTAGACAAAATAACTATTTGTTGGACTGAACTAAAAAAAAATTGTTCAAAGCACAGAATAGCATCAGCCAGTATTTTAGCAGAGTTTTAAAATTCATTCTTGTTCTAGATGTACTCAAGAGATAAACTCACCTAGTGCAATGAGCATCACTGAAAGTTTTATTACCCTTGGGCTTAAATGCTTTCATTTTTGCAAATACTCTGAGATAGAGAATGATGTTCACAAGTGTGGCCATCAGATGGCACTAGCCTTTTCCCTTTCTGAAGAGAAGATTTTATATGCAAAATTCAGTGACTGCAATGTCACTAAAGGTAAGGGGACAGAGCAAGAGGCAATTTAAACAGCTTTTTTAACCCCCAGAGGACATGAGGAATATTTATATCATTCCTTCTAATTACTTTTTCACTTGTGTAATTGCTTAAACTCATCTGTACTCGGACCCTTTGAAAAAGCTCCCCATCTGACTTGGGATAAAACCCTTTACGATGCAGATCTCCACAACCCTGTGTGACCTCGCCTCTTACCACTCTGACCTCCCTCATGCTGTTCCAGCCACATAGCTTCTTTCACTGTCCCTTGATCTTTGGGGCATTCACATTTCCTCTTTCCTTTACATTGAACTCTTTCCACTGATGTGTGCAGAGCTCACTCCCTCACCGTTCAATCTCTGCTCAGATAGCAATACCTCAGAGAGGCCTTCCCAGACTGCCCTGCAAAAAACAGCAGCTTTCTTACTCCCTATTCCCTTACCCTCTTATTTCCTCAAAACACTTACCACTCCCAGATATCATGTTACATTCCTTTTATTGTCTGTCTCCTTTATGAGATTGTGAAGTTCTATAAGGGCAAGGACTGGGTCTTTTTACCATTATTCTTAGCATCAAGAAGGGTGACTCTCATGGTAAGACTCACATAAGCAAATGAATGAATGAGTGAATGAATAAATGAAGGAACATCTAGGGAGAAGTAGGAAATCCATAAATCATTTGCCAAGAATGCAGATTCACATAGCAACAGCATCATTCCCAGTCTTAGGTTTCTTCTTCTACCTGTTTCATAAGATCTATTATGATATATTACATAAAATTTTCTAGGGGTGCCTGGGTGGCTTAGTTGGTTATGCATCCAACTCTTGATTTCAGCTCAGGTCATGATCTCAGGGTTGTGAGACTGAGCCCCACACTCAGCAGGGAGTCTGTTGGAGATTCTCTCCCTCTCCCTCTGCCTCTCCCCCATGTGCTCTGTCCTTCTCTCTCTTTCTCTCTCTCAATCTATAAAATAAATATATAAATCTTTTAAAAAATAATAAAATGTTCTAAATTAACAAGGTAAGCATGTTAAGCATACCTTTCAAATTCAAATATTGTTGGCCTAAACTCCTATATACAAAATTATCATTTTATTATTACATATTTCTTCGGATATTAATGTTTTCTGACCCTATCACCAAAATCACAGAATGCAATATGATTTTACTTTCAACTAACTGAGATAACAATGTTTTTTTTTCTTTTTTTTTTTAAGATTTTATTTATTTATCTGACAGAGAGAGACACAGCAAGAGAGGGAACACAAGCAGGTGGAGTGGGAGAGAGAGAAGCAGGCCCTCCGCCGAGCAACAAGCCCCAATGCGGGGCTCGATCCCAGGACCCTGGGATCATGACCGGAGCCGAAGGCAGACTCCCAAGGACTGAGCCACCCAGGTGCCCCAGCAATGGCTTTTGATATACAGACTCAAGGATGCAAGTATTCTTTATATTCTAATGCATGAAGGCTGGGAGAAATGTATATAAATAACATTGCATGAGGAGTTATTTTTGTATTGTTTTGCAATTGGAAATATGGTCATAGAGGCTCCTTTAATGTCTATATAAAGCAGAACCAAAAAGGTCAACCAATGAGAAGAGAGAAGATTTTTTTTCCTCATTCCCCCATGTATCTTTGCCCTTTTGTACTGTAAATTGCAGGGGCTGGCATTTAAATGCACAATGTCAAAGGCAAAGCACTTGCATTCAACCTATGCTAAAAGACAGCTGGCAAGGGGCAAAAAGAAAAATACTGCCCTAATACCTTCCAGGGCAAACTGCTTATTGCACGTACCACCTCTCTGATTTCTCCTAGTACGGTACTTGCCCTGTGGACAAAGAAGCAGCCAAAGGAGCACTTTCCTTCCAACGGAGTAACAGTGATATTCCACCTCTGAGACCAATAACTCCTCCTAGCTGCCTTTGTTAAGCAAAGACACCAGAGATGATGATCTGAACCATTTCAGCCCTTAAATCACGTTCGAAACAGCAGCAATTTTTGTCCAAGGCTAATTCTACATTTTGCTTATTTGGCTCTCACCGGTAAAATTACTCATCCAGGACTGGGTAGGTGTAATGCACAAATGGAAGCAGGATTCAGACACTAATAAGGACTTGCTGTAATAATTTCGACCAGAGGCAGCTTGTCATAATGGGCAGGGTAAGTGTGACAGTTATTTCCCTGGTGTAGGAATACAAGCCAGCTGGCAAGGAAGGGTGGATGTTCACACTATTGTCCTCCAGCGACTCAGTAGGAAAGAGACTAAAAACACCAGTTTGTGCTCATATCGTCAAATATGTCTTCAGCTGTTGTTTCAGATTGTGTGTGTGTGTGTGTGTGTGTAGTTAAACTAAGCAGCTGACAGACAAGTTATTGCATCAAGAAGTTGCTAAATCCAATCATAACGTTTTTTTTAAAAAATGTTTAAATTTAGAGAGAAAAAATAAGGAGCATTTACCCAAGTTTCTAACCTTTTTTCCCCCTGTTCCAGCATAAGTGATGGCGACGGGCATTCTCCCATCACCAACGTTGACACCCTAAGGGCAGTGATCATCACCTCTTCACACATATCCAATTCCCACGGACGAGCCTCATGGAATCTCAGGTAGTTCAACAAAGTCTCCACTCCCAAAGTACTCCTTCCTCCAGCTTGGTCCCCAACCTCAACAGATAGCCTCTGATGCTATTCCAACCTCTCAGTTTATCAAGACAAAGCCAAAGCCTGGAATGATGAGAGACTTGCTCAAGGTCATGCGGCTAGTGGCAGGATTAGACCTTGCATTTAGGCTTCTGACTCCCCGCAGAGGATTCTATTTCAGTGCTCATGGCTACTTCCTTTATAAACTTTAATGAGTGTTTTCTTTGCTTGGTGTTATGGACTGAATGTTTTTGTCACCCCCAAATTCATGCTGAAGCCCTAACCCTCCATGTGCTGGTATTTGGAGATGGGGCCTTTGTGAGCATTAGATAAGGTCATGAAAGTGGGGCCCTGGACTGAAAGGATTAGTGCTCTGGTAAGAAGAGACACCGGAGAGGTTCCTCTCTCCATGGGTACACACCAAAGAAAGGATGTGTGAGTACACGGAGTGAGATTGTGACTGCCTAAAGCCAAGAGAAGCCTCCAGAATGAAACCTACCTTGCTGGGCACCTTGATCTTGCAAATGATAGCCTCCAGAACTAGGAGAAATAAATTTCTGTTGTCAAAGACATCCATTTTATTGTATTTTGTTATGGCAGCCATAGTCGACTAATATATCTGGCAGCATAGGACCATTTTAAAATGCAGATCTGTAGGCCCCATACCAAGCCAACTAAATCATAGTATCTGAGGAAGTGATAGACTCTGATGTTCAACATCATATCTAAATCTCTGCGAAACAATATTTTCAAAAGCTGGGATGCAATTGTCTATACTGGATATCTGTGAAAATGAAAGGGAGTGTGATTAATAATTATACCAGTACAACAGATGCAAACTGATATGTATGTCACCTTGATCCTGGGTAATCTGATGCTCCCCCTGCCTCTCAGCTGCTGCTGATCACTGAAGCTTTTGACCCTGGGTTTGGAATCAGAGAAAACAGAGTTCAAATAATGATTAATTCTCATATAGGCAGTAGGAACTTCTATTCTTGAAAACAAATGAATATGTGATCCTGTTTGCTCATCTGTGAAATGTGGGTGGTGATTTCATCAGTTTATCTTCAGCATCTGAGTGATGGAAGCATTGTAAGCAGAAATGAATGTTGACATGAATGATCAAATCTCATTTGAAGGGGAGTCCTGAAGTTTTAAGGAGATAAAACAAGCAAAGTGCTGGGAATATAATAGGTAGACAATTAATGTTCGATCTGTCCCCTTTGGCTTTAGTATATAAGATGACAACTATCTCAAGTGACCTAATTTCTATCTTTGCTGCCTTTGGATAGAATTCATTTTTTTAAAGGCTGATATTATAGTTGAAAGAAAACAAATGGTTTCCATAAAGTTTAGAAGTGACTCTCTTCATCATGTAATAATGGCCAAGGATGGCAGCTCAGATACAAGCATCCTTTCAAGTCCTTTTCCTAGTTCTACTGTTTTCCTGGAAGAGATGCCATGACTTTTCTAACAGCAAAACTGTCTATTATTATCTCAAAACAATTAACACAAAAACTTTGAATTCAGTGAAGGTCAGAGGATTAATAGGTTTTATCTGCAATGTGTTTGAAAAGCTAATTAAGACTCCACATACAGCAGAGGAGACTGGGAATACAATATTTAGCTTTTCTCCACATGACCACAGTGAACAAAAGTAAATAGAGAAAGACAAAGTGAACGTGGAAACTTCACTGACAGGAGGCAAATCCTTTTTAAAGGAAATAAAATTGAAAATGCTTCTCCTTTGATGGAAGATGCTTCCTTTATTTATGCTGAACATATTCAGTATCTGCTTTATACTGGTATTATTCTAGGTGTTAGATATTCGGTGTTGAACAAAATAGATACGGTCTCTCTTACTTTTTGACTCCTTTTAACCTGGGGACAACCAGATTAACAAAGAAAAAACATTAAAAATTAATGAAACAAAACTTTAATTGTTGGTAAAAAAAAAAAACGAGGGGGGAATATTTTTTGCCCCAGCACATTATTTAATATCAATGTAACAAACCATCTTAAATGCCAACATGAAAACAAGTGTGTTATTAAAAGTCATCATGACAGGAAGAAATCCATTTTCCTCTGATTCTTTTGCATCTATTTATGAACAACATTCTTCTAGTTAAAAAATGAGGAAACAGCAGAGATCTCAAAATTCTTTGGGGAACCTTATCTGCTAAAAACCCATTTAAATAAATACTAATCTTTTCTTTCTCTTGCTCTGAACCTCAGTTTCCATAAACTGTTAATATCTTCTATAAAGTTTTGAATGGTTATCTCTTCCAAATACACCATGTTGGATCAGATCTTCCTTACCTCTCACCAGCAGTATTTTATTTTTTTTTTATTTTTTATTTTTTTTTAAGATTTTATTTATTTATTTGAGAGAGAGAGAATGAGAGAGAGCACATGAGAGGGGGGAGGGTCAGAGGGAGAAGCAGACTCCCTGCTGAGCAGGGAGCCCGATGCAGGACTCGATCCAGGGACTCCAGGATCATGACCTGAGCCGAAGGCAGTCGTTTAACCAACTGAGCCACCCAGGTGCCCCACCAGCAGTATTTTAATAGATCTGAACTCTACAGTATTTTATTAAAGTAGCTGTTTAACTTGTGTTTCTCTTGTTCTTTCTCCTCTGATAAAATATTGGCAGGTTAATATTTTTAAACATATATATGATCATGCCAATCCCTTGCATTTACACCTTCAGTGGCTCCCCACTATCAGCCAAATGAAGTGTAAATTAACTAGGGGTGCCCTCAGAGATAATCATGGTCAGCCACCTGTAGATCAGGACCTGGCTTCAAATTTCATTTCCCACTCTTCCCCATGCTGCTCTCTCTCCATGCTTTACTGGGACTTTTCTTCATCCTCTCCCACCTAATCTATGTAGCCTCCTCAGGAGTAACAAAAGTAATCTTGCTACAGGGTATAGAGAAATTACATGAGACTAGAGGTAAGAAATAAGTTGATGAGAGATGGGAAAAGAGAGATCAAAAAAGAAAGCCATGATAATAACTTTTATTCCTCCCCTTGGATTCCCAAGCAAGATAACATAATAACTAGTTTGAATTGAATTCATCATGATGAATCAAAGACCTAATATGTTCCCCACAAAGCAGTGGGCACTCCAAATATTTTTTTTTTTTAAGATTTTATTTATTTATTCACGAGAGACAGAGACAGAGAGAGAGAGAAGCAGAGGGAGAAACAGGCTCCCAAGGAGCAGGGAGCCCAATGTGGGACTCGATCCCAGGACCCTGGGATCATGACCTGAGCCAAAGGCAGACGCTTAACCAGCTGAGCCACCCAGGCGCCCTCCAAATATTTTTAAAACAATTGATGAAGTGTTCATGATCTTCACATGAAGATTCCAATGGCAAATCAGTATTGCTCACAATTTTACAAGGAGTCATTTAAGATAAAATAGTCAAATAAAATTGGGCAAAGTTATGTAACAAGCCTTAGAGCTAATGAAAGAAGCATTTGATGTCTTCAGGACTTAACCACCTAAGGCTAAGTTCTAGATTACAAACTCCTCTAATTATCCTCTGTTTATCACAATAATGACAATTATAGGTTTTAAAACCTCCTAGATTTCTAATAGATACTGCAAATTATAATAGAGAGGATATGTATTTTCAAACAGCTGTTAGGAAAAAAATTAGCAAAAAGGTGTAACAGGAGTTAATTATGAATGGCCAGGTAACAGAAAGGAGAGTGAATTCTTTCTAACTATAATAACTAGAGAAGCTAATACATGTAACAGCATTATGGGATATGATGTTATCTCTAATTTGTCTTGGGCTGACTCACCGTGCTTATTAATAGTTGAGAGAGATAAACATGTAGTTAATTTTATACTCCAGCTATAAAATGCCATCTTTTCAAATTGAAAGTCAAAAAGAAAGGCAAATTTAAACTCAGAATGGAATTAAAAGAATCATTTGGGTTTTTATTTCTCTTTTATTTATAAAATAAAATAAATGAGAGTCACCCTGCTTATAGTCATAAAATTTTTAAATTATAGTACCATACTGTTTTCTGGCAACCAACTGCTGCATTGACAAATATAGTTTTATTTCTAAGTCTGATTAAATAAAAATTATATATATATATATATATATATATATATATATATATATATATATAT
>NW_023270807.1:76840320-76901167 GCF_011800145.1 Mirounga leonina
ATATATATATATATATATATATATATATATATATATATATATATATACACACATACACACTCTCAAAAGAAGGATACCGTATAATAAGCATGTATGAATAAATGTCAGAGAAGAATTATTTTTCTCATAAGAATTTGTGTAGCAAGGTGAGATCCGTCAAAATTCTGATATGATTTGTTATCTACCCCCATGATTTAATAGTTTTTAAATTGCTACAACTATTCTAAACCTGTGTGGAGGTTTCATTTGGTAATGAGCATGTAGGTTGGAAATGATAGAATCCCCACATAAACTCACTTGAAAAAACAGAGGAATTAATTAAATGATGTAACCTAATTGCAGGAGGTCAAGTGGATGGTGGTTTCCAGGGATACCTGCATCCTAGGCTTGAAATCCCCTTAAAATTCTGCCATCATTCTTTCCTCCGCTTCTACTTGTCAGCATTATTTTCAAGATTGTCTATTACAACAAGGGTGTAAATGTGACCAATACATTTCCTGGGCTCTCATTACTTAATTTAACCACCTAACAAGAAGAGACCATCTTCCTTTTGTCTTTTTTCAAAAGTCCATGAACAAGACTCCAGCCCAACTAGGGTCATTGGCAGGTGGATCAGTGATGAAGATTTGAACCCCTACTTGAGCAATGTGGTTGGAGTTGAAGGGAAGAGCCATACATCAAATGAGCAGGATGAGAACAGAGAAGTACCAGAGGGGGAGGATTTTAACTGTCTACTGCCACTGTTTGTCAATACAGTCTTTCATCGGGCAAGAACATAGAGTTTTTAATTGATCGTGTGCATGAATTCTACCTAACTGAATTCAGTGGCACACCAGGATACTTTCTTTATACCTAGTATTACTGATGCATCAAACTGAATGAAAACTGTCTCTTGAGCTGCAGTGTTTAACTCCTTCCTGCCTTACCTCCCCTTCCCATTCCTAATTTGTTATTCTGGTCTACTTCCTTTGTGCTGACTTTCACACATCCAATCCTTCTGATGAAGGCTAAATTCTTTCCTAGCAACCATTTTATAACAAAGATGAAATCCTGGCTTTTGATGTGTGTTATACTTTTACAAGCTCTCTACACAAGGAGGAATAACTCATACATTAATTAGCTTTCTGCCTGTGGTTTTATTAAAACCACTTGCTAGCTAAAGACCTCACACATTGATTATAGCTGTCATTTTGATAAAATTTGAGTGAGGCTAAAATTCAGTTGGAACAGCAAATTAAAATTTGCACATACTTGTGAGACCCAAAAGCTGGAACTATGGGTTCTATTGGAAATGAAAGAAATTTGTTCAAACACATTCGAAATGGCAAAGGCATGGGGTTAGAAACTCAGTTAATGACCTTGCTGCCTGAGAAATGTTACCCTGGAGTTATCTTCAGCCAGTCGTTCATGGACAGCCTTTGGAGCATTGTGGAGAACTTAGATTTTACTCTGAGTGAGACGGAAACCTCTATAAGGTGGATGCAAGTGGAAGTGGGGTCTTCCCAGGTCCCTGAGTAGCTATGATAAGTAGAGCCCCTTTCTCAACACATAGCATAAACAAGAAATAAACTTTGCCAAAATTGCTAGAGTTTTTAAGGGTTTTGTTGTTGTGGTTGTTTTTGTAGTGTAATCTTACATATAGAGGTCAGAGATGATGGTGCACAAACTGGTGTGATTCTTAAAGATCATGCGAAAGGATCAGCTACCAAACGTATTTCAAAAGTGAGGGTGACAGGATTTAATAATAGGTTGAGGGGGAGAAATAAATGAGTTGAATTTGATTCAGAAGATTTGGGTCTAAGCAAAAAAAAAAAAAAAAAAAGAATTATGTGATAACTTACCGTTAAGAAGAAAAAGCTAAGTATAGCGAGCATATTCTGGTGTGTGTATGTGTCTTGTGTATGAAGATTTGAGTCTGTGGGGGTTTTTTGTAAGTCATATTAATTTGGGGATATCTAAATGGTTATTAATTTGGGGATATCTAAATGGTATTTTAATGAAAATGCGAAATAGGCAAAGAGATAGGTGTGGAGTTTAGATAGACATCAGAGCTGGAGACTTTTGGGACTCATTATCACAAAGCTGGTATTAAAACCATGGGACTGTATGACATCACATAGGAAGTAAGTACAGAGAAAGAGAAGACACTTAGAATTGAGCCCTGGGGTGCTTCCACTTTTAGATACCAGAAAGAAAGGGAGGAATCCAGCAAAAGAGACCAAGGAAAAGTGACCAGAGAGGTTAAAAAGAAGGAAAAACTATGGTCCCAGAGACTGAGTGAATAGAGATCAACTTTCAAATGCTCTTGAGAACTGAGGATTCACAATCAGCTTTGGTAATGTGGAGGTCAGTAGTGACTTCAACCAGAATTGTATGGGGACGAAAGCTTGAGTACAGCAGATACGTGAGATACTGGAAGGAGAGTGTAGACAGCTCAAGAATAGTTTTGCTCTAAAGGAGATCTGAGAGATGGGATGCACTAAGGGCGATGCACCAACAACAGGAGGACTTTTTTTTTTTTTTAATGTATAAGAGATGGGGTAGCATGTTGTATGCTGCTGAGAATGACCAGTCGAAGAAGTCAAGATGAATTTGCAGAGGTGAGAAGTGCTGGAGCAACCAACATTCCTGAGTTAGCAGAGGAGGATAGCATATTATGCACCAGTGCAAAGGTTGTTCCTAGAAGTATGAACATTTTAACTACTGTATTGCATTCAGCCAAGAAAGCTAAGGATACAAAGAGACAGATGAAGGATGTTAGTAGATTCAATGGTCAGAGCTCATAAAAGCTCTCTTCTAATTGTTATTTTCTTAGAGAACTAGGAAGCAAAATAGTCAGCTGATAGAGAAGAAGGGTAAATAGGTGGAAGTTGAGAAAAGGGGAAACATATGGAAACAGTAGTTTCAGAAAGAGGAGAGTGAACTAGTAGTAGAATTACATTCTAAAAAGGAAATAGAATCACAGGGCAGGATCATTTCAAAAGACTCAGCATTGACTCAACACATGTCCACCAAGCCTGTGCTGCCTGTGAGGCACAGTAGGAAGTAATATAAATTCCTAAGAACTTTGGTGCATATACATATTTTTAGGGAGTAGAGGGTCCAAGTATTTCATCATATTCTCTTGGTAGACTTGTTTCACATGTTCAGTTCCATGGTGGGTTTTTTTCCCTTTGTCCTATGATTTGTATAACTTGAGTATGTACCCACCTCTACATCTGCATAGTGTCTTTCAGGACAACTATTTTTATCTGCTCTGCTCTTGATGTATTTTAGCATTAACCTTTTCATTTGTTCTTTACAAATCTTTGTGACTTTACAACCTAAGATTAATATAGCTAACAGGATATGGGCAGTGACTAACATAATTGCTATACTTTTTCCTGAGACTGAAATTATTTTTTGGAAAACAAAAGAGTTCTTTTATTTTTTTTAAAGATTTTATTTATTCATTTGACAGACAGAGACATAGTGAGAGAGGGAACACAAGCAGGGGGAGTGGGAGAGGGAGAAGCAGGCTTCCCGCTGAGCAGGGAGCCTGACGCGGGACTTGATCCCAGGACCCTGGGATCATGACCTGAGCCTAAGGCAGACCCTTAATGACTGAACCACCCAGGCACCCCCAAAAGAGTTCTTTTAATTAAGGAATTATTATATAAGCTCCCGTGACTCCTTCAACTAAAGAGGAAAATCTCCAAACACATAACCACAATTCTTATTTTTGAGCCTGAACACTTTTGTTGTCTGAAAGCTTTTGACCCTGTCTTTTGCACCATAAGTAACTGTTATACTATCCCTCCTACCTTAAGTTTATTATCACTGGAATTTTTCCACTGAGTTGTCTCAAGATATTTTTACCCTGAGGACAATTAATCATCATTTCATATATATAATATATTTTACTTCCTGTTTTCACAGTGTCCTGGATTTATGCGGATATCAATAACACATTCTCTGACTAGATCTGGAATACTGTTTTATGCTATAGTAGACAATCAGGAGCATGTGAATTCAGATTATATACAATGACCATTTGCTATGACCTCACTTCCTGGAATCAACTCTTAACCAAAATTTTATTTCTTTATAACTAACCAATTACGAAAAGTTGACAGATGGCTAAATTTTAAATCATGATAAAAAAAAAAAAAAACCCTGCATTTACAAGGTTAAATAATCTAGACATCAGTTTCACTTAGCCTGATGTTTAATTTTGGAAAAATTAAGTCTGATCAGTCTCCTTAAATTCAATATAATCATTCTTCTGACAGGATTTATTTTCACAAATCCCAGAGATATACCCACTTCTCTTCTGCTTGAATACTTGGAATGGTAGACTTCAATGACTGAAAAGATTCCTTTTTTTAAAGTTTTTATTTTATTTTATTTAGTAATCTCTACATCCAAGGGGGGTCTTGAACTCACAGCTCCAAGATCAAGAGTCTCATGCTGTTCCAACTGAGCCAGCCAGGCAACCCCGAAAAGATTCTTTACATGATCTTGAATATCCCACATTATCTTTCCCTATTTTCAATCATTGAGTCCTAATTCTCAGAGGTAATAAAGAGTAAATCTACTCCTAAATAAGAGAATACATCAAAGTTTTTAATATGGCTTTGATGTTCTCCCTGGTTTCTTGTTTCCATTTCATAGTCCCAAAGTACTCTTTTCTGAATATAATCTGATTTGTTTTAAAAGATCTTTTTAAAATCAAAGATTCTTATCCAAAGAACAGTGGAAGGACTTCATTCTTTTCTCTAGATATAATATTTTAATTAATGAAATCTGCAACTTCATTTGCTCTTGTTTTCCACACTATACTACCCTGAGTTACTTTTCTAAAATACTTAAGTATTCTCCCCGTAGATGGCAACCAAAAAAGTTGTCCTTTATTCTATTCTATAAAGAAATTTTAAAAAATTAAAATCACATATATTTCCCCTACCTAGAAATTGCTTCTTGAAGAGAACTCTTATTTTTTTGTTTTGTTTTGTTTTGTTTTCCCATGTAGTGACTACTCCATTTTATTGTGGTTTTATTACACTAATTTAGCTATAAGGGAATCAATCCCTCCCTCCCCCCCAATTTCAGTCCAAATATTTTGGACAAAGTTCATTTGCTCTGCTCAAGGGATAGGAACTAACCCTAACCTAAGACCGATTATTTCTTCATTCTCACCACAAAGGTTAGTTCAGGAATGGGCCCATAGGACCAGTTTTACTCAAATCAGGTTTTCTGTTTGACCTCTCAGGAAGCTGACCTATTCTTTTTCCCATAAGACATAAACAAGAGAGAGTGCAGGGCCGGCAGCACCTGATATGGCCAATTTGCAATCATTTGAGCCAATACCAAGGAATCACAGTCTAAAAAAATGGAGAGATTAATCTCATTTGGATGATATCATTTTACCCCTGGGTCAAGCTGACCTTGAAGAGAGTTTACTCTAGAACTGTAATTGGATAAATAAATAAGTTCCCTATTTTAAATGGCCTGCCACTTGTGAAAGCTAGTATCCTCAGTGATAAACCACTGTTAAAATTTTATGTGCTCCAATCTCCATCCTGTTTAAAAATATGTTAAATGCATCTAGGTCAAATGCCTAATGACATAAGTCTGTGGCATTCCTGTTCTAAATGTTTAATGGGCAACCTACCAGGAAAAAGACACAGTTTCCATACTTATGCCTTGCTCTCAGCGTGAACTCTTGTATCCGCCCTATTGGGGCAGTGCTCACAGTACATTATAAATGTCTAGTTATTTTCCTCGTTTCCAAGGTCTTTAAAAACAAGTACCATGTCTATTACACTGATCTATCTCCAATATTTAGCAGATTTCCTTGCCAATATTATGCCTTTAGTAAATATTTGTCGAGTGACTGAAGGAATGAAAGCAGGATTTCTACAAGAAAAAGAATTAAACTCACAATATATCCTCTTTACTTCTTTCCTTGATGCTTATGCCTGCCTGCAATATGACCTCAAACTAATAAGGGAAAACAGAAAAGAAAGAAAGGACAAAGACACTTAAGCAATCTACAATCATCATTTCCTAGAGTTGGCAAAAAAATATTTGAGGGTTGCAAAAGACAGTGGGATTTCTTTGGTGAACTCCTACTGCTTTACTAACTGGAAGCCATGGCCAAGTTACTTACCTGCTCCAATTCTGGGTTCTATAAAATAGGCATCACATTCCCCATCTCAAGAGTTGTTGTAAGGATTAAATGAGAGAACAGTGAATACATTTAACTGTTACTATTTTAAAAATGCTCTTGATAAAAAGAATACATGTTGGCACAATTTGCTAAGCTGTTTCGAAAATTTGCTTTTGGTAAACTGGGAGAAGCTGAACTTGAAGGAAATACCACTTTAATGATTTTTAGGCTTTACTTTCACAGAATGAAAGATCTTATAGACTTTAGGACATGTAATTTTTAAAAATTAGTAGATATTTCACATCTATATGCTTAAGTGTTTATCTCAGATCACAAGGAAAACTCAGGCTATGTAATTCCCCAACAAACTGGTCAAAATCCTTCCATATCTTCTAATAAAAAATTCTTATTTTGGGGCGCCTGGGTGGCTCAGTTGGTTAAGCGACTGCCTTCGGCTCAGGTCATGATCCTGGAGTCCCGGGATAGAGTCCCACATCAGGCTCCCTGCTCAGCAGGGAGTCTGCTTCTCCCTCTGACCCTCCTCCCTCTCATGCCCTCTGTCTCTCATTCTCTCTCTCGCAAATAAAAAAAAAATTCTTATTTCTAATTGATATCTCACTTCCTGTACCACTCTGATAATCTTCTCATTAAAATTTAATTTATGTTTGCAAGAGACCACTTTGTTTTGATGTTAAATTAAATTATTTTGTTTCTTATTTTTTTCAGAAAATAATTCATTCTGAATATAAACTGTAGTTAAAAATAATTTATCTAACATGGGTACAGGAAATACTTAAAACATCGATATGCCCATGCAAACAGAGAAGAAATACTTGTAGTCTATGTACTGATTCTTTCTCATATGTATCTTAATCCTCCCTCTTGAAAGTACTTCACAAAATGCAACTCAAATTTAGGGCTTATTTTCTTTCTGTCTTCACTGGGAGGGTAGTTCTGATTCTCTATAGTAAGTATTAAGAAGATTAAAATTAGTTACTCGTATACCAGTCCCTTTTTTCCAGGCCTAATATGTTTTAATACAAACCTTTTCCCTTTCCGAGGCTTAAGATGTATTTTAATTTTTTTTAAAATCAAAATAACTTTGCTTCATGTTAGCATTGGACCCAAACACACTTTTGCATTGTTCAAACCAAAAGCTAGAACATGGAGGATTATCTCCAGAGAAACCACAGCATGGCATGATATTACTTCTCCCTCACCTTCTCTGAAGCAGTTTAGTTTCTATGTGGCTAATCCAGATGTGATATAAGAGGTAATCAAAGCTATCATATTAAGTAACAAGTCAACAGACGTTCCCCTATTGTTCCATTACAAAATCCTTTGCCCTCTAGAGAATAAGCAACTATTGTCTTACATCTCTGTGATTACAAAACACTTGAAAATATATTCTTTTGCCTTTGGGGCAATTCAAGCATTGTAAATGTTTTTAATATAGTCAAGCTGCCATTATCTGAACTCGGACTTGCAACCTAATCCGTACAGGAACAAAATGCTAACTTGAAAGGCATATACTGTTGCCTTATAATTACAGAGCACCCTTAAGTCAAGGTGGGGAATTACTAATTATATCCAGTCTATTTGTGCCAGATTTCCCATTATTTACTTGCCTCAATAAATTTTTTACTGATTTTATTTAGAACATGCATTAATATAATTGCCCTGATATCACTCAAAAGTGTGTGAAATATCCATTTCTTTGTAACGCGATATTAACTAGATTACAAAATTTATAGAACTCTGGAAAAAATCAATCTAGATTTCAAAGTGTTTAACAAATAATACTTAGCTGATATATTTATCAAATCCTTCCCAAATACATAGGTGCAAAATACAAAATTTAAATATAAGATAACTTTCTAAAACCAAGTATTTCTCAAATAGAGAAGAAGAGATAGAGCGAGCATAAAAACCTGTAATAATCGTTTCAAAATACAAGTCTGGAAAATAGAAATTTGCTCTTTTAAACTAAAACTTAACAGTGAAAGCATATGAAAGATACTATGTATTATCTTACCCAGTGATATCTATACATATAAATATTTCAAGGAAGTTACTTTTCATTACACATTAATTTATTTTAGTGGTCTCTAATCTGTGCCATGTAAATTATTTTGAGCTCTAGTAGCTAGAACAATCTGTTACAAAAGATTCATAAAGTAAAATAGATGCTATTCTATGTCTGCTAGGCATAAAATTTAATGACATATTCAAAGCTATATGCTTCTGTAAAGTATTATTTACAATTTCTCAATGACAAAAGGAGACTTACATAGAGAAATGAAATCAAACAGTCAAAGATTTTAGTTTGTGCAGAATTTAATTGTATTTGCCACAAACAATAATTGAAAATATGCCATGGAAATAGATAAGGTTGCATTCTCTAAAACAGCATAACCTTATGAGTTTTGTGGGGTTTTTTATGAATGAATAATTCTTTAAAAACATTAAAGTACTCCTCACAAACTTACTTTTTACCAGTCAGTGAGCATCAAGAACATTTTGATATGTCTTTTTCTAAAACTGAGGCTTTCAACTCAGACTGTATTTACTATTGGAGTTTTAGTTTTATCACCAGAGCTGCCTAATCTTACATAGTATTTCTTGCAAATTCATGCTTCTTTTTATAAGGCAATCTAGATAGATTCTTCTTCAAAACTTGAAAACACCAACTTTTTACTACTGGAGCATCTGTGGCATTATCTCCAAAAAAGCAGATTATTTTTTTCACCCATGTGCTCATCGAACAATGAATTCTAAATTATCTTAGACTTCCATTTATCCCCTGTCCCTTTGAGCATCAGTCTCTCACATTGTGTTTATGTCCATAGGCTCTAAATTCACCTCCCAAAACAAAGCTAAACAAGACAAAAGAGAGTCTCTACTTTTTCATATAGACACAATTAAAAAACCATCACTGCTTTCTTCTCCATTTTGCACTGCCCCTGTAATCTGGCTTTCTTCTTTCACTCCATAGCAGGTGCTCTCCTCTTTCCTGCCCTCCTGTCACAGCTTCTAAGTAGCATTCACAAGGTTGATGACTTCATGATTCTTGAACCATCCATTTCTGAAATGTCTCTAATACTTAACTTTTTTGCTTTTCCTTTAACCTCTCCAGTAATTCCTTTCAGCCTCTTTTGCTTTATTCCATTATCTAATCTCTACATGTTGGAATTCCCCAGGTCTTGATTCTGTAGTCCACTCTCTTTTTCTTTTGACACAATCTCTCTAGGTAATTTCATCTATGCCCAGGGCAATAACTATGATCTATATGGATTTCTGTATTTGTAGCTTTACTTCAGAATTCCATCTGAGATCTAGACCCATATATCTGACTGTGTCTTCAGAGTACATGGGTTAAAATCCTGACCCTGACATTTACTAGTTGTGTGACCCTGGGCCAGTTACTTAACCTCTCTGTGTCTTAGGTTATTCACTTTATAATGAGGATTAGAACAATCTGTTTCTTCACTTATTATAAATACTGAATGAGTTGGTATCGTAAAACAGTTAAAATAGTTTCTGATACAAAATGCGAATGATACATCACATACACTTGAAACTTAACATACTCAAGAGGAAACTCTAGATTGTTTCCATCACAGTTGTTCCCCATATAGGCTTCTCCTCTCAATAAATGATACCATCTTTTAACTGGCTTACCTCTTCCCTTTTCTCCCTCTTACCCATCATCAAAATGAGTATATACTTGTACAAAACGTAAATCAGAATGTTTTCTTACACTGTTAACACCCTTCAAGTGTTTCCTATTACACTTTTAATAAATACAAACACCTACATATGTCCCTGCATATTCTGACCACATGTACTTCCTCTCAGACATATTGCATGTATATATATCACACGTGCGTGCATGCGCACACACACATACACACTCATCATATTCACATTCACACGTCGCATAAAGATGCACACATCAATGGCTGGATCCTTCCAATATATCAGATTCCAATTTAAATGTTGTCTCTTAGAAAAGCCTGCTCGGGGCGCCTGGGTGGCTCAGTCGTTAAGCGTCTGCCTTCGGCTCGGGTCGTGATCCCAGGGTTCTGGGATCGAGCCCCGCATCGGGCTCCCTGCTCCGCGGGGAGGCCTGCTTCTCCCTCTCCTACTCCCCCTGCTTGTGTTCCCTCTCTCACTATGTCTCTCACTGTCAAATAAATAAATAAAATCTTAAAAAAAAAAAAAAAGAAAAGCCTGCTCTAACCAGCTTATCTATTTAAAGAGCTCCCTAGGTTTCTGTCATTACCCAAATTTGTTTCCACTATGGCCCTTACCCCAAGTTGTACTTATGGACATTATGTTCACTAATTCACTGTGTGCCTCCCTTACCAAACTGTAAGCTCCATTAGGGCGTATGTTCATTTATCTACCTCTGTGTACTCAGCACCTAGTACAATGGCTGGTAGGTAGTAAGCATTAAGTGAATATTTCCTGCAAGAATGCATGCAAGAATGAATGAATGAGTGAATTCGCCCTTTTCTAGCAGCTGTTCCAGAAAAACTAGTCTGGTTTTTCAGGATCTTTCTTGTAATTTATACTATATTCAGATAATTCTTGGGGAAAAAAAATCATGTTGTAAAGTGTAATAATGAAACATTTTATGCCATAATCAGTTATCATGTCAAAATCATTTCCATAATTAATAGGCTCATAAACATTACAGGGTGGTAATGAATTTAACTCCAAAAAGTGTATAATAACTTATAACTCCAAAAAAGCCTATCTGAGAGAAACGAATCATAGTTTTGACCCATTTCTATGATGGTGTATGTGTTTTCTCCAGGTTATAATTGTTTCATTACAAGGAAAAGCAACTTTTAATTTTTTTTAACCATTATCATCTCATCAAGCATTAAGAAAATTATTTCTTCAAAAATGTTATTTTGTGAAATAAAGAGAGGAAGAATAACCATGCTTCTCTGATCTACGGTTTAGGGAGAGAACAACACAAACTACATTGAAGTATGTCTCATGGGCTCTTCAAACTGCCACGCGGCTTGACTGAGCCATCTTTGTGCAATTCAGGCCTTCAACAACCTTCTCTTATTATATGAGTCTTAGCTTATAAAACATTACAGTAGAGACCTTGGGTACCCTCTTTCAACTTCCTTCCGGTTGGAAAAAATGGAATGTCAAAACCCCACATCTTCCAGACTCACTTGCGGTAGATGTAATTCTACCAGTCAGATACACCTCCAGGAGACTGAAAAGCAGAAATGTTTTGACGAAGGTTACTTGGATGTGAATCAGTTGCCAAGGCTGGCCTCAACATTTCCAGGGTCTAGCCTGCAGGTGTCAAGAGGCAGCTTCAGTGACTGAAGCGGCTTCCTGACCGGCTGACTGCCCTGGTCTCAACAATCCAGGAGCAGCCCCTTGACTGCAGTTCTTCCAATCCTTCCACCACCTGTGTATGCATCCACTCTCCTGTACGAAGCCCTTCTGCTTGTCCTAACTTGAGTGGCGTGTTATGTCTAATGCTCAAGTCTGATATAAGCATAGGGAGATGGTTCTTAAAAGTTTTTATTTTTTTTATTTTTTTTATTTATTTATTTATTTATTTATTTATTTATTTATTTATTTATTTATTTATTTTAAAGATTTCATTTATTTATTTGACAGAGACATAGCGAGAGCGGGAACACAAGCCGAGGGAGTGGGAGAGAGAGAAGCAGGTTTCCTGCTGAGCAGGGAGCCCGATGTGGGACTCGATCCCAGGACCCTGGGATCAGGACCTGAGCCGAAGGCAGACGCTTAACGACTGAGCCACCCAGGCGCCCTCTTAAAAGTTTTTATATCCGGGGCGCCTGGGTGGCTCAGTCTTTACGCGTCTGCCTTCGGCTCAGGTCATGATTCCAGCGTCTTGGGATCGAGCCCCGCAACAGGCTCCCTGCTCGGCGGGAAACCTGCTTCTCCCTCTCCCACTCCCCCTGCTTGTGTTCCCTCTCTTGCTGTGTCTCTCTCTGTCAAATCAATAAAATCTTAAAAAAAAAAAAAAAGAAAAATTTTTATATCCTTTCTTGATTGCGCTTTTTCATGGTATTCAGGCTGAAACATACCTCATGACACTGAAAAAATATCCTCGTGAATTTTTTTCCCATTTCATACAACGTTTTTTAAGTGGCAGCTATTTGTTTGCACCAGGACAATTTGAAATATATACAAAACAAGAGATTATTATAATGACCCCTGATGCACCAATTACCCAGTTCCAACCATTATTAATTTGTGAACTGGCAATTTTATATCATGCAAAATTCCACCCACATTTTCCCTAGCATAGATCATTTGCAAAGTGTGATTTACCAGTTTCAGGCAGTAGAGGCTCATTTATTATAGAATTTAAGTCTTAGGTTGATTTGCATCTACATAATTATAATATATAAATGTAATAAAATAAAATAACAATATAATATATAGGTAACTTTATATGCTATATAAGTGTAAATAATATAAAAGTCAATATAAGTATAATAAAATATCATGATAAAACCCATAAGTATCTAAGCATATATTATGCCTTGTAAATTTTCTACTCTGGGGCTAGAGTAGCAGCATCCTACATTCTGCCATATTCTTCCAACTATTTTAGGAAGAAATGACATATGTGCCCCAGCTCTTCAAGATTTCAGGTTATTTTCAATTTCTCTCATTATCTCTGGAAACTACTTTCATGTTTCAAACTGGCTGTTTTTAAACCATATTGCCTCTCACATGAAAATACAGTCGGAGAATTATTAAACTCTAAAAAGAAGCAAGAGTTAAAACTTCTGTATCTGTCTCTCTGTCTATCTCTCACACATACCCATACACATACACACACACACAATTTTGAGTATTTGGGGGTTAAGGGCTTGTAAACAAACAATTTATACATATTTCCATTAGGAAGTTGAACTAATTTTTTTTTAAAGATTTTATTTATTTATTTGAGAGAGAGAGAATGAGAGAGAACACATGAGAGGGGATAGGGTTAGAGGGCAAAGCAGACTCCTCGCCGAGCAGGGAGCCCGATGCGGGACTCGATCCCGGGACTCCAGGATCATGACCTGAGCCAAAGGCAGTCGCTTAACCAACTGAGCCACCCAGGCACCCGAAGTTGAACTAATTTTTAAGAGCCAACAGTATTGTTTGTCATCACAAGTGAAAATAACACACAAACACACAAGGAAAACTGGTTCCCAGAAGGACAAAGTTGTTTTTCTTTCTTTCTTTCTTTTTTTTTTTTTTTAAATGAGAGAGAACACATGAAAGGGGTTAGGGTCAGAGGGCAAAGCAGACTCCCCGCCGAGCAGGGAGTCCGATGCGGGACTTGATTCAGGGACTCCAGGATCATGACCTGAGCCGAAGGCAGTCGCTTAACCAACTGAGCCACCCAGGAGCCCCAAAGTTGTTTTTCAACACTAGCTGAGCAGCCCTCCCCAGGTGTGCTGAGCAACTGCCCAGTTCGTTCTCTGTTCCCACGGATGAGCACAAGAGCCCTGGCCTTGTAGGAAGTGGATGAATGAACTCTGACCTCGTGGGAAGTGATACGGGCATAATCAGTTCTCTTGCCAGTGGTATACAACCTCATTTTGACATGACTGCTGGGCTAATACCACAGGTCTCCCAGTAGCAGAGAAATACCGAATTTTCCCATCACTCACTGTACATAAAGGTGTGTTGCCTTTCTCCTAAAAAACTGAAACCAAACCAAAACAACAACCACACACATCACTGAGTTTTGGCAAACGTGTTCTTCCGATTTTGCATTTGCAAACATATAATGAATACTTTGAAGGTTACAATTCAAAACTTCCTTCTGCAAATACCTGGCAAAACTGATGGCCCAGAAAGGAGAACCTTGTTTCCCTTTAGCACCCAATCATAATCAAGCACAGGTACGCTGACCCCAGCAACCAAGTTCTCAGTATCATCATGTAGTCAGAATTGCATTTTCCCTTTCTTATGGTAAGATACATATTTCACCAGGGACATGAGGAAAGCTTTAAATCAAACAAATTGAATGAGTGTTCGATAATACAACAGACTCTACAGTAATCCATCCCTAATAATAAAAATTTGAATGCAAAGTATTTGGCAATGAGTTCTCAGACCCACAGAACACCTGGAGGTCACTTCCTGAGCATTTCATGAGTCATGTACCATCATGCAACTCTTAATATTTTATAATTTTTTTTTTACCCTGCTTATAGCGTGATGTTGAGGATTTCCTGCAATTCCTATTTGCTACTTTCTAGTATCTAGTTTGGCATCCTATCGTCTCCCTTTCCAGGATCCTTCACCATCACGTTCCCCCCATCCCCACCCCACCTCCACCCCACCCCCCACCCCGACATAGGCTATATACTCCCTAGGAAGAAAAAGGTTTTCCTGATGCTATCCAATCCTGTTCTCTCCACACAATGGCCTACTTTGAAGCTCTCTCTTCAACCTCTCCTTCACGGAAGCTTACCTACTGCCTCATTTTCTAGGGCATTGTTTCCAGCCTATTATTACACAGAGAAGATCTGGAAATCTCCTTCATTTTAAGTGTTAATAACTGAGAAGAATTAGTTTGCTACCCTGTACACACAGGCCCTCTGAGATCTGCATTTTAATAGAGGACAATTCCTTCATAACTCAAAGGAATGGAATATTTCTAGTGGAATTTCAAGCTTCACTGACACCAGTGGAGGAAATATTTGGGGTGAGAACACTTAACACCAAACCATAATATCTCCTGGTATAAGACAACTATCTTTTTCACCTGGACTTATGCTTAACCTGAATAGAAGCCGGTATTCATGTTTGAACAAGAATTAAAGCACAACTAAATATAAAGCAAAAATCTAAGCTGTTGAACAATGCTATTTCTTAATGGGTTGCATTATTCTCTCTGAGCTTCTTAGCTTTGCAAAGTGGTGTTATTATGCTATGTAACTCTTCTCACTTTCATTATGGCTTCACCAGGATGGCGTTAAAGTTCTCTTCAGCTTCCCTAAACCTTAGACAGGCTTCTTTCTGACCTTAGGCTCCTGCCCTCCCTTTTCTAAGAGCATTTACTTCAGAAGACTTGTATTTGTAAATTCTTGCCCTGCTCCTTTGAGATAAAAATCTTTTTAAAAGGCTCTTTCCATCCCTTTGAAATGTAATCATCAAGAACAATAGTACCCAATCGCCCAGTTTCCGTGGGATAGTAAGAACATCACTCCTTTGGTCTGTCTTGCTCCAAGTTGTAAAACTACACTCCTGTCATTAAGTCATTAAGTTAAGAAAAAAGTTTACTTTTGCTTTGAGTGGGCCAGTTAGCACACACGGATGGCTTACAACCCTCTGCCCCTTTCAGCTCATAAAAAGCCTCCTGCTTTTTATTTCAGTGAAATTGAGTTCAGAATGAGTTGTGACCTCTCTCCTGTATTACAACAGCCTTGAATAAAGTCTTCCTTGCATGCTTAATTTTGTCTAGTGCAATGTTTGCTTTGACGGCTTGCACATGGACAGATTTAAGTACCTATATCCCAATTTGTTTACCTTGCCCCAAGATCCTCTCCTGAGCAAGCATCGTGAACATAATCTGACTAAGGAAACAAAATACGGTACCTTTTTTTTTCACATCAATGGCAGTGTCCTTATCCGTTTTCTTTTTGACATCTTCTTTTTCTGGTAGTAAAATGGGAAAATTATAGGCATTTATCTAGTTAATTCTCATATATGTCAGGGCACACATGACTGCCACTATGGCATCCAATACATCTTCTATAGAGTAACCCGAAATCAGTGCCGTAGTCATGCCAAATATGAGTAAATTAGCACCTTCATTACAGAATAGTGGCTCTGGTGTGTTTTCTCTTCAAGAAGGGAGAAACTTTTTGCTAAGCTCAAAAAAATTTTTTTTCTCATGACAATGGAAACATTAAATGCCATTATTAATTATGGTATAATTCAATAGTTCTTTTCTGAAAGACATTAAAAGGAATATATTGAAAGTTCTCTGGGCTATCAGGCCACTGGAAGCATGTCAGAAGCTCAGAAATCTCTGGAGCTTACTTGGGACTCCAGATGCACTGTTTTCAAATAGTAACAAAATACAGCAAACCGATCAACTAGTTTTTTTGCCCCTATGCATTCAATAGTTGTCCTTTTGATAGACACTTTTCATTAAACTGAATGAATAGGAATTCTTATATTTGTATTTGCAGTCAAACGAAGTATTGAATTAGAGAGAATTAAGCACCACTCCCCAGGAAGAAAAAAATTCAATCAGTAACAATTTGTAAAAAGTGTTAAGGCATGACTTTTCTTTTTAAATATTTATCAATTTCAACTTTATTTGGAATATTTATAAATCTCAAGAATGTTCGTTAATGACAATAACAATAAAATTATTAATTATTATTCATTCTTTTCTAGAAAAAAAGAGTTTGCCAGTAGCATTGTAAAGGGATCTTAATTGACTTGTGTGTTAGTTTTTTTTTTTAAAGATTTTATTTATTTATTTGAGAGAGAGAGCACGAGATGGGGGAGGGTCAGAGGGAGAAGCAGACCCCCCGCTGAGTGGGGAGCCCGATGCGGGACTCGATCCCGGGACTCCAGGATCATGACCTGAGCCAAAGGCAGTTGCTTAACCAACTGAGCCACCCAGGCACCCCAACTTGTGTGTTAGTTTTTAAGTTACTTACCTTTCTTTTTTGTTTCAGAAGTCACTTTCTTCTCAGCTTTCTTCTTTTCCTCTTCTTTTTCTAGAGAAGAAAATTTAGTATGAAAGAAAAACCAAGATTTGAATGAAGCCTTACTGTTAAGTCAGTTCTACCTCCAGATAGCTTTGTGACTTTGACCAAGTGATTTAATCCCACTAGGCCTTATTTTCCTCGTTTGTAAAATAATAGTACTTCCTTCAAAGTGAGCTAATGTTTACAAAACGCTCCCGCACAGTGCCTGGCTCAGAGTAAATGCATAAAATGGTAGGTTGCTAATATTGTTTATAAATAATGAACAAGATAGTTTGAGCTTTCTGAACCAAGCTATCGCTTGGTGCCTAAAGTAAGATAGTAATATATGAAATTAAAATCTCATTTCTGAGGAAAGATACTGCAGGTAAGCTAAAAGAATTATTATTTTGTTTTCTTTTTGTATGTTCAATGTCATTAGAAATAATACACTAGGCCATTAATGATATCTGTTTTGATTTAACAGTTTCTCAAATCTGCTTCTTGTCAGCAGGCATTTGGAGCCTGGTGACATCTGTCTGGCAGTATGTTGGGGACATAATTTCCACTGCCCTTTCTGAGTGGTTATATCAACGAGGATACTTAGGCTTTTTGCACCCAGAGGTTGCAGAAATTCTGGGTGCCACAGAGAATGGCATGTGGTGCCTCTAGGCTTCTCCATGGAAGATTTCTTTTTCAGAGATCTGAGAAAGCCTTGGTCTGACAGCAGAGGGAATCTCAAATGCCTCGCCATAGCCACGTAGCAACTGGACATCCCTGGACATGGTTCCGGTAAGTGTACTCATTTCAAAAAACAAAGTGCTATAGAAGCACACAGTTGTCGAAATGGAATATGCAGTGTTTTTAGGTTTGAGTAAGGTTGAAGATGGAAATCGACTAATTTTTATCCTCAATTCGTAGTGCTATTTACCTTATATTTGAAATACCTTTCTCTTTGTCACTTGTCTCTCCTCACAAGTATAGATGCCAAGCTTTCAAAGATTTCCATTACCCAGAACTATTATGAGATTGTTTCTATGCTGAAAAAATTCAATGCATAGTTCTAGTGTGAACGCTGAAGTTGTCTACTAATGATTGCATCTTATTAAATATAGGAATTAATTCATTCCCTTAGGGATAGAGATTCTTTTTACCTACAAGATCAAAGACAACACTTTCAGTGTTAGAAGTATAATTTATAAAGAACCCCTTCTCATGACTCCTAGAGATAAGCTCATGTCGTAGGAAGAAATATATTCACACTCTGTCGGAATGTGTCTGTGGTCTACCATTACACTTGCTCTTCCAGTCAGGAGAAAGTCAAGAAGTCCAATTGTGATAGTTCCAGAGTTAGAAATAAACCAATTGAGTTCCACTTTACCTTTTCCTACAGGTTTATGCATATTAAATATGTAAATCGTGTTTCAAATTCTGAATAAAGATGCTTTTGATTTAAGTATCATTACTTTCAGCTGGTCTGGGAGAAATTTTACATACCAGGGCATTTTCCATCTTATCTAAAAAATGCATATGCCAGACAATTGAATAGGCATTTGCTAATTGTTTGTGCCAGAAAATGGGTTAATTAAAATACAGATTGCTTGTAAATATTTCTTAGCCCTTATCAGACATCAACGCTGTGGTCACAATAAGATCACAACTCAGGATCCAAGTCTCTCAGTTTCCTAATGTCGATGAATAAATATTTCATTTAAAAGTGCATGTTGGGGCGCCTGGGTGGCTCGGTGGTTAAGCGTCTGCCTTCGGCTCAGGTCATGATCCCAGGGTCCTGGGATCGAGCCCCGCATCGGGCTCCCTGCCCAGCGGGGAGCCTGCTTCTCCCTCTCCCACTCCCCCTGCTTGTGTTCCCTCTCTCGCTGTGTCTCTGTCTGTCAAATAAATAAATAAAATCTTTAAAAAAAAAAAAGTGCATGTCAATTAGTCAATCTTACATTGAACTTCAGAATGAAAGTCAATATTTGAGGTCATAAGATGAAAGACGTTCTTTTCATTTTTTTTTTTAAAGAGAATACTCTTGTGCAATAAATCCTACCCTTTAAATTAATATAACTGCAATTTTATTGTGGTGATACAGTATTTTTGCCTTAGTTCAGATTGAATTAAACCTTCCATTTACACTCTGCCTGTGATTACAGCCATACGCTGAGAGAGTCATGAATAAAAGCAGAAGTCTACAAAAATAATGTATAAATAATGTACTTTAATAACATTTTTATGAATTAGACCTTTAAGCTGTAGAAATTCTGGGTGCCATGTAGAAAGTTGGGGCTTACTTTATCCATGGTGAATTCATTTAAAACATTAACTTCTGAAGATTTGGCATTTCTTCAAGCACGATTGTCTCTATTCTATAGGTGATTTGGCAGGAGCAGAATGAGTGGAATTATAAAAGACACCATAATTTAATTATTTCCTGCTTGGAAATAAAAGTAACCCATGTTTTTTTTATGAAAATTCTTCCCCTATTTTCTCCCTCAACAGTCAACAATACCCTTCCCTTTCCACCTCCTCACCCTCTCTTCCAGATTGTTGGCTGGTTTTTTTTTTTTTTTTTTTTTGTGGCAACTAGAGAAGAGTTAGAACATTTAATGTCATTGGCTTTCAGAGGGGTAGCAATTAAATGTGTCTGTAGCGTGTGAACTGATCAGTGTCCTGCCTTTCTCTGGCAAGAGTGTCATAGGCCCTGAAATGATGGGTCTCTCTGGCAGGGATCACAGGGAAGGCTGGTGGAGAGAGAAATCCTCTCCACAGTGAGCAGCTCTGAGCCACAAATATGTTATTCGCTTCTGAATAAATTAACATCAGATGAAAGAAAAATTAAATGACTTACTTTTTACTTTGTAAGCCCTTACAATGGGCTTTTCTCTTGCTTTAAAATGTTTTTATGTCATCTCAAAGCCAGAGAATGAACAATAGTTCATTATAACCGTGAAGCTTTCTAAGATGCCTGTTCCCAGCAAAACGGGAAAATAAATGCAACTGTTTAATTTTTCATCCTATGTTTTGTGAGTCCCCTCTTTTCCTTTCTACTGTAGAGATTATCCAAATTTTACACGTCAGATGGGGGCTTCTCTTCTAACCCTCTATGGCCAGGATTGATGGATTCTTGGTCCCAGTCAAGTAAATAAAGGCATGTTTCTTCCAGAGCAATACACTCCAACACATTTTGTCACCGTCACCTTATTGCTTTAGAGTGGCAGAGGTTGGCTTGGAACCCCGCTCATACCAGATCATGGGAAACTTCACACAAGCAGATAAGTTCAATGACACCAGTGATTATTACAGTTCTCCATTGTTATCTTACAGAGGCACAAGGCAAGAGAGAAAGCATGGGTGCTAGCTGGAGTGACCTTGGTCTAAATTCTCTGACCCTTTCTGGTTGCGGAAAATTGAGCAATGCACTATGACACACTGAATTTCGTTGAAAAATGGGACTAATAAAATCTACTTTGCTGGCTTGTTGTGAGGAATGGCGACACTCAGCTGAAGTGCCTAGACCAGAGGGGATGTTCATAAAATAATGTTAGCAGCAAGTAGCTATTATGATATTTTAGAAACAATAGAAGTCTGACCACATATAATCTTCGGTAATTTCTTTAGATAGGACATTTATTGATCTATTTGAGTAAAAGCACGCTAATTCTTACTTTTCTGTATAAAGGGAGGCTGTGTCTGGAATATTTTATGTTGAGAAACTTCAGGGAAAAAAGTACATCAGTAGGATTTAACATGTTATAAAGGGGTGCTGTGCTGGAATGAAGAAGCGGATTCTAGTCTTGGTTTCGCTATAATTAGTAGCCACTGCCTTATGCAACTATGAGTAACTCTTCTGTCTTCAACCATAAAAGGCAGGGGAATGAGTAGAGTGTTTAGAGCCCTCTCCACCCATTTATTCCTTCATTCTCCAAATGAAGCATGCTTCTTCTTGCATTTATTTCTCAATTTTGCTGGGAGCAGGTAACTTAGAAAGCTTTTGCTTTGTAAATAGCTACTGTATGTTCTTTGGTTTTGCTATGGCTTGAAAAATGTGAAATCTGGAAAAATGTCAATTTTTAAGACTTTAAATAAATATGTATGCTGTGTATATCACAAATAGAGAATATGTGTACATGGTGTCAGGAAAAAAGTGGTGAAAAGGGTCTGGTAGGGATAAGGGTCAGGAAAAAAGAGCTTGTCTTAGAGGATTGGAGAATGAGAGGGTGGAAGGCAGCATTGTTTTTTGTTTGTTTTGCTTTGTTTTGTTTTGTTTTTTAAGGAAGAAGGGTAAATCTTTCTAAATGGGTAAGATCTGAAGAGAGTCTTTAAAAAAAGCAGGAGAGTTTTGACTACCGAGAAGATTTTTTTGCAGCAGAGGAAAAATATCTGCCAAGACCTTGAACATAGACTCTGTTTTTCATGGTATGATGGTCCCATTTTACTGTAAGATAAGAGACTACTGAAAGGTTCCAAGCAGAGAAACTATATGATGCTGAGCTCTGTTTTAAGAGGAAATTTGGCTGTTGCTGGGTGGTGTTAAGGATCCCACTGGACTTTGTGATTATCTTGTAAGGAAGAAAATTAAGAAAGTAAAAGAATTCAATACAAATATTCTTGTTCTTTTTTCTTTGTTTTCTTCCTCTGAATTTTATTTGGGACTCTTGAAGCAATGTAACCTTATAGAATGGTGGTAGGAGTACCTCACTTTACATTGTAATTAGGTTGCTATGGCAGCAAAGCGCTCTAAATTAAGGACTTCACTCGAATTATCTGGCATAACTACATTGGTCTGTCAGAACTTGAATCCATTGTCTTTGCCTTGGCTTTTCCTTTAGTGATAGCTGAATCATTCTTGGAAGCCAGCCCTTCTCATTATCAGCTATTAAAACAAACAATTCACAACCAGCAATTCTATAACACCTTTCAGAGACTACCTGAGACTCTTAAAATGACAATTTTCTCAATCAACAGATGTTTATTTTGCCTTACGTCAAACCCCTGGCCAGGGTCTATGGTTTTAAAAGATTCCTTCCAGGAACACTAGGTGTGGGAATAAGAAGTGGGAAAGTTTACAGTTACAGTAAGGACTTTGAAGGATATTAAAGATAGAATCTAAGGGAACCATCACAGAGGCCCAAAACCAAGGCCAAGTGAAAGTGCAAAAGCTACTTCTGGGGGCAGTAAGCACAGACAGAGTGTGAAATGGTCTGTGGAGCCTGGCTCTGACGGAGGGTGGCAGGTATTACTCCCAGGGCCAGCTGAAGGACCCCAGGGGCAGAGCGACTGCTCGGGTCCTGCAGATACTGGCTGAGAACTCTTAGTGATACAGCACCATTCACGACGGAAATGTCCCGGAGGACCCCAGACCTGATCACTGTAAATCCGAACTTTTTCAAGAGACCTTAAGACACTTCATTAAACCTGGAAAGGATTGTAGAGAAGGGACCTCAATGATTATTTTATGTGGTCAGAGCAAGGCAAAAAAAAATGTATTTAATTTTGGTTGGAATGTTACTTATTTCAAGGTGAGAGGAAATTTCACTACCAGATGAAAGCACATGACCTCAGGGGCATCAGCATTTACTTGGTCCTCAGGTAAAAAGTCTATACCTTCTGTAACCAGTGAGAAAATCGGCTCAGCAAAGAGCCACTTGCCCAACTTCCCAAATCCCAGAAATGACACCGCAAGGGTTCTAAACAAAGCGAACCGCACACCCTGTTCTCCCTGCTGCAGGGAAAATGAAGCTTGGGGTAGACGTATTCTATCAGACACTTGCCCGTGAACGGACCCCGGCAGAACCGAAGTTCCTCTTTCTACGGCATGTTGTCAAACAGCTTTCAGTCCCTCACAGCCCAAGCACTCCGACATAACCACAGTTCTTTTCTGTTTTTGAATTTCGTAGGCAAAAAGGGAATGCAAAGAAATAGCTTGATACATTTCAAATTGCAAAAAAGTATCTTATGTTAATTAAACTTGATATTTAAAATGGATTAGGCAGATTTCCCTCAAACCTTTCAAAAATGATAAAAGCATTTTTAGATAAGTGTGTTACTTTTGAATGGTTACATTTATATAGATGAAGGCTGCCACACTTATTTATTTTTTTCACTTTTCTATCTAGATGGGAAAGCAAAGGCAGCCTCAGAGTGTGTGGGGGGGGGGGTAGAGAGAAAGGAGAGAGAGGGAGAGAGAGAGAGGGAGATATGAGACAGACTCTGGTTTTTATTTTTCCCCTCAACACTTTTACATTTTAGAAAGCAAGATGGGTATTAAAGAGGGCATGTATTGGAGGGTATTATGCTGAGCAAAATAAGTCAATCAGAGAAAGACATGTATCATATGACCTCACTGATATGAGGAATTCTTAATCTTAGGACACAAACTGAGAGTTGCTGGAGTGGTGGGGTGTGGGAGGGATGGGGTGGCCGGGTGATAGACATTGGGGAGGGTATGTGCTATGGTGAGTGCTGTGAATTGTGTAAGACTGTTGAATCACAGACCTGTACCTCTGAAACAATACATTATATATTTAAAAAGAAGAAGAAGAAGAAGAAGATAGTAGGAAGGGAAAAATGAAGGGGGGTGGAAATTGGAGGTCGAGACGAACCATGAGAGACTATGGACTCTGAGAAAGAAATTGAGGGTTCTAGAGGGGAGGCGGGTAGAGGGATGGGTTAGCCTGGTGATGGGTATTAAAGAGGGACGTTCTGCATGGAGCACTGGGTGTTATACGCAAACAATGAATCATGGAACACTACATCAAAAACTAATGATGTGATGTATGGTGATTAACCTAACATAATAAAATAAAATTAAAAAAAAAAAGAAAGAAAGAAAGTGCTCAAAATCTGTTGACTTTCACTAAGTGAGAAGCTCTCCATTGCCACACACTTATCTCTGGGTAGCTTCATATAGTATAATTGCAATTTTTGTTGTTTCCCTTGTGTTTTTTTGCTTTTGTTTTATTGGTTGTTTTTTGTTTGTTTTGGATTTTGGTTTTTTGGTGCTGCTGACATTTGGAGACCTTGGAAGAACTCTTTTAACACTTTTAAACTTTATTTTTATGTGGAGTCATTGCTTCCTCAAGATCTTTTATTGTAAACACTTCCAATGTGTTTTTCTATAAAGGTAAGAAAAACATAAATATAAGATTCTTTTCTAATATCTTTTCATTTTCAATATCATCTTATTTATAAAATATTATTTTTCTCATGGTTTCATCCTAATTTTTTTTTGCATTTATTTGTATTTGGAAATGGATTGTAAAAGTACTCCATTACATCTGGAATGTCAAGAATGCCTAGAAACATCAGAAAATTGAACTTTTTCTTTTTGTGATGGAATCATCAATATTTAGAGAAAAAGCTGGTTATCCTTCAAAATTGAAATATACATCACTTTATAGTGCCATTTCAAAGATGCTGCTATTTTTATAGAGAACTTAGGACTTGATTTACTACATAAATTAAAAAGACTTAATAGTTATTTGCAAAAATAATTTGACTTGAAAATTACTAAAAATTAGGTATATTGGGCACATTGTATGAGTCAATCAAAACCCTTCAATTTAAAAAAAATATGCCTAATGGAAATCAATATTAAAAAGGAAACAAGCATCTTTTCAGAGTACAACATTAAAGTCATCATTGTATTATGTTGAATTCAGGTTTATTTTATTTTTTGTTTTTTATTTTCAAATCATGTATCTTAGAATTTGTATCCAGAATATATAAGAAATCTTAAAACTCAGTATAAAATACAGCAACTCAATTAAAACAAAAGAGTAGAATAAATCATTAAAGATGATACACAAATGTCTAATAAACATGAAAAAGATACTCAACATTATTAGCCATTAGGGAAATGCAAACTGTAACCAAAAGGAGATATTTCTTTACTCTGGCAAACATTAATCTTTTCACTAACTATATCCATAGTTTGCCTTTTTCCAGAATGCCATATAATTGGAATCACACACAAATTTCCAGATTGCATTCCTTCACTAGGTAATACACATTTTTTTTAAACTTTTTAAAATTTAAATTCAATTAATTAACACATAATGTATTATTGGTTTCAGAGGTACAGGCCTGTGATTCATTAAGGAGGGCATGTGATGTAATGAGCACTGGGTATTATGAATTCGGGTTTATTTTAACTCATGGGCTACATAAATTTCATCATCTCTCATGAACTATCCCAAATGAATAACAAAACAAAATGAATAACATATAAGGTCTATTGTAGTAGATCAAAAATTTTTTATGTTTTAATGTTTAAAAATATTAAGAACAAAAAAAAGCACTAAACACATTTAAAACATTTAAAATCCACACCTAATTGAAGTGAGCAACCCTCACCCTTTATTATGTGAACAATTGCCAGGACTCTTTACTCCATTTGGCTAAAACCGACCTGGCTTTAAAGACTCATTTTGTTCTAGAGAGAAATAAAAATATATTTTGGAATTGTAACAAGTTCGTATAATAGGAAGAAACATCTAGGTCAAGCTGACACAAATAACAAATAAATGTTTTATAAAGAAAAACTGGTACTTACAAGTTAGAGCTTTTGGAGGGACCCAGTTCTATTTTATAAAATGCTTTATGGGAAAAATTTGCTGGCATGAGAGGGTTCTAATCAGAATTCCATAATAGGAAAGCTACTATTAGATCACATTCACTCATTCACAACCCCCGTCATTCTTAACTTCCTGTCGTCCTTTATCGATCAAAATACAGGAAAAAAACTTTTTTGATACCATGATAAATGTTATGAGAGAACCCCAAGACAACAAATAAAAAAGATCCTAGTCAACAGGTGGGTCCTTTTCTGTTTCCTGCTTCGTGGGTGCCTCCCCTGGGTTCCCAGAGTAAATACTGCTCCTGGAGAGTCGAATCAGACAGACACCCCCTGGCTATATTGTCAGATGTGTAAGGGGAGAAAAGCTTTTATAGATAGGTACGTCAATAGGAAAAAGTTAATGGTTTTCACAAAAAGTCTTTTTAATAATCAAGAATGGGAAATCAAAACCAAATAGCAAGGAAAAAGTTCTAAGTTTAGAGGTGCAAGTTTCTTATGAAATATATTTGATGTCTACTAAAATGTATTTGTAGTTCATGATCCATGGGAAACTCCCATTTCTTTCCATTCTTCTTTCCCTTTTTCTTGACCCTCTTCTACCTGTTTGGTTTTGTGTTTCTTTCTTCTGAGGATTTTTATTATTATTTATTTATTCGTGAGAGAGAGCAAGAGAAAAAGAGAGAGCATGAGTGGAGTGAAGGACAGAGGGAGAAGCAGACTCCCCGCTGAGCAGGGGGCCAGATGGGCAGCTTGATCATGGGACTCTGTGATCATCACCTGAGCCAAAGACAGACGTTTAACCTACTGAGCCACCCAGGTGCCCCGGTTATGTATTTCTTTTATAAAGTTTATTTGACAATCAGTTATTAGGACTTAGCTACTTTGTCACAATACTAAGGTGAATTACACTGGTTCTAACGTATTAACTCCAATATAACTGTGTTACCTCACGTTCAGCCCTAGCACAGTGTTGCAATCAAAAGAAACAAGAGTCTAAACTTCCAGGAAGGTTTAAAAAATTAAAATAAAATTCCAGGAAGGTTCGAAGATAAATTTAAATCTTTCCTGAAGTCCAAATAGCTAATGTTATAGGACCCAAAGCGAGGTAGTCTAAAGATTCACTCTTTTATTTAAGCTTCCCAACCCTCCCTCATGACAGCTTTTCCCTCCCCGCCACCCCAAACCCTTCTCTCTCCCAAACGCACACTGAAAATTGCCTCTAGCCCATGCTAGATCTCCTGTTTGCTTCTCCTGACCTCTTTTCTCATTGTTCAAATCTTTTCTTTTCTTCTGGGGACTAACCCTTTCTGTTTCAACATGAATACATTTAATTCTTTGGATTCCTTCTAATTTTTCTGCTTTCCCAGCATATTCTGAATAGAACACAAACCCTTGGGATCTGACCAGCTAACCCTAGAATACTCCTTAGATGTTAAGGTGGGGGAGAAAAACTGAAAATATTTATGTTAATATTTGTGAATCCATCACACATGTAAGTAATCATTTTTTTTAAGAATCTTTTTCAAGCCATTGGAAGGTGAAAGTTGAATAAACAGTGTCGTACCAAAGTTAATTTGTTAGTTTTGGCAGATGAGCCATGGTTATGGAAAATGTGAACATTAGAAGAAGCTTGTTGAAAGGCATACAAGAATCTCTGTATTATCTTAACAACTGTTCTATAAATCTAAAATAATGTCAAAATAAGAAGTTCAAATACGGTAACATTTTCCATAACCATGATTCATGTAAAAGATCCTTGATATACTACTGTACATTGTGAATGTCTAAGAAGGGAATATAACACATGCTGACCAGAAATATTTTGTCATGTAAATTTTTTTCCTCCAAGAATAGCATGGAACTAGAGATCCCCATAACAGAGTTCAGGAAATGCTGTGCTTGGATTAAGTTTATGACACCAATATCTGTATCTCCTCATTTGTAAACTCCAGACTCCTATATTCAGTTGTCCACTGGACACGACCATTTGGATGAACAGAGCCTAGCTTGCTGCCTGACGTGTGGCATAGTCTTTTTTAATCCAGATCCAGTCTCCACCCTGATCTTTATGGACTGTGTTAACTAAGCCCCTTGCCCTCTAGATTTGGGTTATTTTTGGTTTATGGGAGCAACATCCAGAGACACTATAGCAGGGAAATAGTTATTTACCAACTCTCTCCCAGGCTCATTGAGGATATTACACACATCATTTTACAGAGTTTTGATGGTGTGTTCTCCCAATGAAGGGAAATCTCCTCTGATTGGCCATCTCTGTCTTAGAGTTACAAGGTTTTTGGTTTTGTAAACCACTCCATTCCCCTCCCTCTTCAGGCCTAGGACAGGTAAAAGCTCCCTGTTTTTGCTAGCCCTGGGATGCTTCACCGTAAGTCTGCAAAAACCTTTATAAATACTACATTCATTAAACAGTCTTAATCACCCATTTTGATGTGCTAGGGACCTGGATACACTCGGCAAGCCCCAAACTGAGCTCATTATCTCTACCCAGACCTGTTCCTATTCTTAATGCCATTCATTTACTCAGGTCAGATAAGACTTGAGCAATCAGGCTCAGCTCTAACACTTAATTGCTAGTCTAAGATAATGGAAACAGACTAAACCTGAATATGCGACACCTGGCTTCCAATTCCAATTACTGCTGACCCTTGAACAACACAGGTTTGAACGGCATGGGTCCATTTACATGTGGATTTTTTTTATAAATACAGTATAGTACTGTAAATATATTTTCTCTCATGACTTTCTTAATATTTTTCTTTTCTCTAGTTTAAGAATACAGTATATAATACATATAAAATATGCCTTATCAACTGTTTATGTGTCAATAAGGCTTCCAGTCAACACTTGGTTATTGGTAATTAAGTTTTCACAGGGTCAAGTTACACACAGATTTTGCGACCACGAGACGGAGGGCCGGCAGTGTCCCTGACCTCCACATTGTTTGAAGGTCAGTTGTATATCACTGTTATAGCTGTATTCTCTTAGGCAACTTACTTGATTTTTCTGATCTTTTCTAAATTTTAAAATGATGTGAAATCATATTCACTGCTTGGAGTTGTTTTGAGGGTTAAGTAGGATTGTTTAAAAGAAAAGTAGCATAATACTTCCCTATGAGCAGTAGGCTCCTATAATTGTCTCGTCTCCAGACCCCCAATCCTCACCTCTCAGCCATCCATTCTTTCTATAGCTGACACAGTAATCTAAAATGCAAATCTGATCATACTCCTCCTTTGCTCAATTGCTTTAGCAGGCTCATGCAGTCCATGAGGGGGTATAAAATCTCTAGCTGTGTATGCGAACCTCTTCAGGATATGACCTGAGGCCTGTATTAAGAAATTATCTAGAGTTTCACACATACTGAATGGTATCATTAATGCAGTTACCTTACTATCTTCTGTAGAGACCAATTTTAAAAACTACCATAAAATTTAATGATTTATTATACATATTGCAGAAATTTCATGACTAAAAAATGATAATAATAGCAACTAATGGTTGAGTACATAACTGTGCTAGAAAATGTGCTAAGTTGGGGTGCCTGGGTGGCTCAGTTTGTTAAGCATCTGCCTTTGGCTCAGGTCATGATCTCAGCATCCTGGGATGGAGCCTCTGGTCAGGCTCCCTGCTCCATGGGGAGTCTGCTTTTCCCTCTCCTTCTGCTCCTCCCTTCCCCCCTCTTGTGCTCTCTCTCAAATACATAAATAAATAAAATCTTTAATAAAAAAAGAAATTCTGCTAAGTCATTATATACATTATTTCATTCAGTTGTGTTAGCAACTTTCTAAATTAAGTAAGTAGTGAAAGTAATTTGGCTTATATATTTTATTGAAATTTATAACTAAAGGTCAATTCCATTAAAAATTGTTGAAAGATATAAGTTTATTTCACCACAAAACAAAGAAAAATATTATATTAGCCTAAAGTTCAATAAAATTTATTGTGTCATAGAGTTAATAGAATAAGAACAGGGGCCAAATTTCTGTTTTATTATTTTATGCTCTTTGCTTCTCAGGATATATCTCACTGAAGAGCTAAGGTGATAAAGTTCTTGGTTTAATAGAATTATAAATAAAACATTACTAGCTCCTGTAGAGCATTGTCCTCGGATTCATCCTATGGTAAGAAGTAATCTTATAATAAGTTTCTTATAATGCTCCTTTCTCCTCTACACAAATCCTACCAACTCACTCTTTATGGCCCAATGCAAGTCTTGTGATTTCATTGCATGGCCTTGCCTCACTCATATCTCATCTTCCTCCTAACTTTTACAGCCTTTATGATCTGTACAGCTCAATTTTGTACGTCAGTAAATAATGCTTCATAGTATTATTCACTGCATAGGGGCATGCCTGGTTGCCCCAACAAGTAGACATCTCCATCCAGACCACAACCATACCGTACATACCTATGGTAGCTATTTAATCACTATGCAAAGCCATGCAGTCTTCTCTTTGCTCTTAAGGCAGTTTATTACCAACCCACCAGCCTGAAAACAATAAACTTGAAATCTCTGGGTGGGAGCAGAAAGGGACTTAAAAGACCATTAAAGTTCTGGTCCCACACTTTGCAGGTGAAGAAATGGAGACCCATCTGTCAAAGATCATACAACTGATTAGTGTCAAAGCTGAAATTAGAAGCTGAGTCCTTGGTCTTCTCTCTAGAGGTCTTTTGCCCAACTGATTAGTGTCAAAGCTGAGATTAGAAGCTGAGTCCTTGGTCTTCCCTCTAGAGTTCTTTTGCCCACATATGGGTGATGGCATTTATGATATTATTTACAACTGCCATACTAAGTACCAGTTGTATATTTATTCAAGAAGATGATAGAGTATACAGTATTTACTCGCCTTATATTTGGCTTTATTTGTGCAAATTGTATGTTTATAATGGAATATTAAAAGTAATTTAAGGAGGGTCACCTGGGTGTCATATTTGGTTAAGCATCTGACTCTTGGTTTCGGCTCAGGTCATGATCTCAGGGTCCAGAAATCGAGCCCCCGTCGGGCTCCCAACTCAGTGGGGAGTCTGCTTGAGATTCTCTCTCCCTTCCCACCTCCCTCTGCCCCTCTCCCCACTTGGGCTCGCTCTCTCTCTCAAATAAGTAAATAAAAATCTTCAAAAATAAGTAATTTAAGGAGAAGATATACACTTAGCAAGGGATCACTTAATGTCTTCCGTCCAAATATTTGCCACAATAGAAAAGTTGTGGCAATTTTACACTAAATGTCCAGTAATTACATGTGGGTGGAAGTCTTCTATTCTTCAGAGAACAATGACAACAAAAAACATGATATTTGGGGGGGATGTCCATGTTGAGTAGGGGGAAAGAAAAAAATCTTTTCTCATTGTTGACTAAAAAATAATGGGATCATATCTGGTAACTGTGCTTATACTTAGATTTTATGAAGCAGCTGTTTTTGGTGATGGGGTGAGGATGGACAATGTTACCTGGAGCAATTTGTTTAATCACTGAGGATTCTGTTTGAGAGTAATGAGGGGCTAATCCTTCCTGAGAAATATAGTTCTGATAAACACTGGCTGATAAAGTGGCTCTCACACTAAAAGTAAGAATAACCTGTAATGTTAATATAACAGTTGCCATATCATTCAGAAGAAGAACTCGGTAGACCGGCTCCTTTAATGAAATAAGTGGTTAACTATAGTGATTCTTTGAACTTGCAGGCTTTTCAGCCCCAGTGGAGCTCCCAGTAGACATGGGAATTCTGTTACAAATGTAATACCTTTTTGAAAGAACGTGAGAATTAATATTATATTTAAGCTAGTGCCTTTTAAATTATGTCCATAAATAAATGCAAATTGACAATGCCCAAAATGATTACATGAGGTGGTTGTTATATATCTGTTTAATGCAACTGTAGCCAAACATATTCTAAAAAATACAGTAGGAGTAAAGGAAACAAGTGATTGAATAATGCAATTAGTCTTCATACTCAAATATTTAAAGCCATAAAAACTTCATTATGATGTGCAAAGCATATGATGTGGGGAGAAGAGTGAAACTGAAGGAAGGCAAGATATAGCTTCAAGGCATGAGACAAATAGCCCAAGATAAGAAGCACACCAAGGTTTCCAAGAAGCAGTTGTGTGCTATGAGAAACTCATTTTCTTTGTTTTAAGTGCTATGAATGCACAAAGGAAGCTTTTAAGGGCCTCAACGATGTGAGAGCAGTTTCACTCATAACAAGGTCCATGATTTTTTAAAACCTACTGATAAAATCGTAAATTGTTTCCAATGTCCTGGGAACACACTTAACAATCCAGTCTATACATAAGCTCTACTTTTTGAAAACAAAAAAATGCCAAATACGTTTAAGCTCCTACGTTTTGACCTGTTAAATCTGCATTCCTCAAATCAAAAAGCACACTTTAGTGCCACAAGTAGGTTCCTTTTCTTTATAATGCCATTTTCTTGCAACTTGGCCCTAAGGAAGTTCCAGACTAAAATAGTGCATCAAGGACTGTGTATAATCAGCCTCACTAAAAACAGCTTGATTAATACTAAATATGTCCTAGTTCCTAATCAATTATGTTAATGAAGTCGCAAGCAGCACATCTGCACGCCCTGACAAAGCCCATGATCTCAGCACCTCCTGATAACGCGGACTGCTTGGAAAGCTGCTCGGGGCCAGTGTCCGCACTGTGAAAACCCCTTCTCTGGGAGTCAAAAGGAGGTCCTAGCAAAAGCCTTGTAATCCTGCAACATCGTTATGTTATTCACTTAAACACAGTATTGGGTTCCAGGGTGAAATGTCAAATTAAATCACTCTTTAAATATAACAATGGAAACCTAGGTGTCCCACTTTACAAATGACACATCCTTTTCCAAGTGACAGACTGAAGGCAAAACATTTGCTACTTGGTGTTTTATGAACCTCTAGTAGGAGATAAACTGAAGTCAAACACTTGAATAATCTATCAAAATCTGCCTCAAATTGGGGAATTGGAGTTACTTGATTTATGTCTATCTTGCAACAACAACAACAGAATTAGAATCCAATGAAACTTAAGGTGACACTATTATTTATAGTTTCTCCCTTGTCCTGTGAACATTGGGGCAGTGAGAGAATCACTTGTCAGTTCTGTGTCAAATTATCTCCAGTAACATAAGCTCTATAGTCCAAATGCCAAATGAAATGTGAGTCTGATGTCTCCCTCTCTCTCTCTCAACTGGATTCTAAAAATTTTTACTTAATAATCTGCTTACTAGCTAGGTAAATGATATATAGTAGTTGCCAGGGATGAGATTATTCCTTTTGTTTTATTGTTTTCAGGATGAGTCAGTTATATTTGAGTCCAGTTAAGACATTTAAAAAAATATTGACTCCTATCAATAGCAAGCATATATAAAAGATGACGCAAGTTGGGAATTTATGCTGGTGTAAAACCACACATGATAGACACGCAAAATGCAAATCATTGAGGACTCAAATATTTAAACAACTCTAATTGTATGAGGTAAACATTTAAGCTGCTTTACTAATAACTAGGCTTAGAGGTTACCAAGTACTACAGACTGAATTGTGTCTCCTCCAAATCCATATGTTGGACCCCTAACCCCCATATGACTGTATTGGAAATCAGGCCTTTAGGAAGTAATTAAGCTTAAATGAGGTCGTAAGAGTGGAACCCTGATCTCATAGAACTGTGTCATTCTAAGAAGAGGAAGAGCCACCTGCGCTCTCTTCACCAGGTGAACATAGCAAGAAGCAGACATCTGCAAGCCAGGAAGTGGGCTCTTTCCAGAACCCAGCCATCATGGCACTCCGACCTTGGACTGTGAGAAAATAAGTTTCTGTTATTTAAGTCACCCAATCTGTGGTGTTTTTTCCTGGCAGCCCTTGCAGACCAAGACATCAAGGGTTGATCAGGAATTTAAGAAATTATTATATCAAGAGGAAACTGTCTTCATATAATTACCACACAGAAATGGTATCTGGAGCCAAGTGAGTGAATGGGTGAAGCAGATGCATGGAAGTTGATGAAGACAATGGCAAGCTCCCCTTATTCAAGATGACCACACTTAAAATCAGTGAATAAAAAAATCTGTGTGGGCCAAATAAAATGTGTCTGTAGCAGTTTTGAATGGGAAGCAAAAGTTTCAAACCTTGGACTAGCACTGGACTGTTCTCTAAATATTCAAGAAGCATTATTGATTTGGAGTCTTGGAGCAAGATCTTACATGTACTTTACATTAAATTGTGATCTCTAAGGACCAAATGAATTCCTTTTTTAGATTGATACTGATATAGCACTGACTTATAAATGTAATGGGATTTTTATTTAAAATTTGCAACTACTAATTCATTCCATTTCTGTAGCTGGCCAAATCAAAATATTTTACATATTATACAATAGGTTATTATAATTTGCAAGTATAATGTAACCTTTCCCCCCATACCCACTGGCATTTCTCTTGCTCTCTTGTAAGCCTTTCTAGAATGCTTAGGTACTTGGCTTGAAAACTATTGCTCCTTCCCAGGGAAATAGTCAAAATTTCTCCATGAGTGGCATTTTATTTTATTTTATTTTATTTTTTAAAGACTTTATTTATTTGATAGAGAGAGACACAGCAAGAGAAGGAACACAAGCAGGGGGAGTGGGAGAGGGAGAAGCAGGCTTTCCGCTGAGCAAGGAGCCGGATGTGGGGCTCGATCCCAGGACCCTAGGATCATGACCTGAGCCGAAGGCAGATGCTTAACGAACGAGCCACCCAGGTGCCCCTCATGAGTGGCATTTTAGCCATTCTGAAGGACATCTGGCCAATTATAGATCATTCAGGTGACTCATACTAAATTAAAAGCATTTTTAGAAATATTTAGTTGCACTCCACCTCCTTCTAAATCACCTAGGGATTTGCTACTGAGATGTAGTCCTGGACCAACAGCATTAGCAATCCTTGGGAGCTTGGTAAAAATGCAGAATCTCAGGCCCCACCCTTGACCTACTGAATCCGAATCTGCATTTTCACAAGATTCCCAGGTGATTTGTGTGCACATTATATTTTGAGAAGCATTGCTAAGGTACTCTATACTGAGATCAGAGCATGATGTTTCTATTGCAGAACTTCATGAAATCTAAAGCAAAAACTTTATATCTTCATCTTCCAAAACTTGTTGATGTCTCAGAAGGTAGGAAGGTAGGATGAAGGTAGGATCCTCAAACGCTGATGTCTGCATAGTAATATACTAGAAAGATGCTTGTGCATAGAACCAGAAATTCAGGGCTGAAATCCTAGATCTGATATTTACTAACTTAGCATGAATAAATAAACTCCAAGCCTACCTTTGTTAATCGTTAATAATGTCTACATTACAGGGTTTTGAAATGTCAAATGTAAAATGCATATAAGTACAGAAAACACAATATTCTAAATAAATATGAGTTGAAGAGAGCATAGCTACAGGTGTGCCTTGGTCAGGATCTGGCCAGAAAGTGCATAGAACATGCTGATGTCAGAACACGACTTACAGAGAACATCACCTGACCAGCTACCCAAATTCTTCCCTGGCCATTGACTATGTGAAGCATAAATATATAGCCAAAAGGACCATTGGATCTGTGGTCATTGGATAATGCATCACTCACCAAGGCATTCAGATTTAATTAATCAATTAATTTAAATTATTAATTATTAAATAAATTATTTATATATTAAAATTAATTAATTAAAATGTATTTATTTAATTTACTTAATTTACTTTAATTTAGATAAAATGGAGAAAAGACTATTTGAAACAGGGTACCAAGTTCAGGTGTCTGGTATAAAACAATTGGGTTGGATCTGTAAGTTTTTTTTACACATGGACATAAACCAAAGGTTCTCAGAATTTACTGTAAACAAGACTCAACTGAAGACCTTGTTAAAATAGAGATTTTTTTTTTCCTTTCTGAATTGCCAGAGAATCTGATTCACAAGATCTAAGATATGGCAGGAATATGAATTTTTAACAAGCTTCACGGTTGATTTTGATGTTGGTGATCTGCAAGTTATTGTTGTGAAAAGTTGTGTTAAATTAATAAAATGCAATAGAAGGAGAACTTCTTAAGTTCATCAATATCAAACACAATAATAAAAACTGCAGTCATTACAGTTTTATTCTGTCTTTACAATACCTCTCTGTGATAGGTAATATGAGTATCAGTATTTTACCAATAAAGAGGCTGAAACTGTAGTTATCACATTTAAGTTCATCCAGGTAGAAAACGGCAGAACCAGAATTTGGATCCAGGTATGTGTGATTCCAGAGCACAGGCTATAAATCACTATACTGTTTTTAAAGACATAGGGTTCCTACCATCTCTCTAAGTAACAAGAAATGATCAATAAAGCCTGGGTCCCCTTTGAAGGAGGGGTTTGGAGGATACATGAAATAAATTGAGCTTTTCAGACATTTCCTCCTCATTATTGGAGATTCATTTGGAAATGGATTTTGGGGGATAGAAGATACATAAAGTATCTTCTTTATGTAGGCGAGGACAGGTTACATGAGTATATAATTCCAGATAAAAACCATATAATATTTTCTTGAGTTCCATATGCCAATTTAGAATGGCCTGCTCAGTAATTCTACCTGGATGTCCCATGGGAAACTGTCATGTCCCAGTCTGTCCTGAACCCGTCACCTTCCTGCTTCTCCTCCCCAGGCCCGTTTTATTTCAGCGGTTTCCTGTCTTGGTGAATGGCACCTCTGTCTACCTGGATATCTAATTCAGAAAGCTGGAGTCATTTTTCTCACTTGTTGTATCTCAGCATCTATATTAATCAGATACTTTGACCAACTGATTCCCTTCCCATATACTTTTCTGATCTGCTTTTTTCCATCCATTACACCAATGTTTAGTTCCTGCTTTGCAACTTTTTGGACTATTTTCTCTTCTCAAGTGTCTGTAACCAATCTCTGTCTAGTCCAGCAGGATGGCAGTTAAATTGATCTTTTAAAATGAACATGTCTATCCCATCCATGGGGAATTCCTTGTCTTCTATAGAAAAAATAAAATAAAATCTCTTAGCTGAGGAGGAAATACTTGTGCTTGTATATGCACAGAATCTCTCTGGAAGGAAAAAACATTGGTTTCCTGTAAGGAGAATGGGGTGCGCAGGGCCAGGATGGAGATTTTCTACCCTATATCATTTTTGTAACTTTCAAATTTTGAAGCATGTAAATGTGTCAAAAATTTTAAAAGGGAATACAAATTCCTTAGCTGGGTGAAATAGCATGATATCAGAGATTTGCAAAGGAAATAAAAACACAATGAGAAAAAAAGGAGGAAAGAAAGGAAAGAAGAGAAAGGTTGGATAGGCAAGAATAGAAAATGTTGATAAATGTATCTGCAGACTGAGTGTATTGCAGGTTTACTTTACTATTCAGTGTTCTATAATAAAAATTTAAGGATACAAATAAATCCCAAGCTTAGCCTACAAGGCACATCACAATCTGTCCTTTGCATGCCTTTCTATGAGCTGTCCCAGACCCTCTCCATGCCTTCTCTTTTCTCTCCACGCTGCACTACTTATGCTTCTCTGGACCAAATCCCTTTCTTTCTCATCTCCATGCCTTTGCATATGCCAATTCTTTATTGGTAATGTTCTTGCCTTCCTTGCTCATTCTTCCTATTCTTGGGACTTTATCTCCACAGCCACCTCTGCAGAGAAGCCTTTCCTGGGGTCCTCTTCACCTCTACCAAGAAGAGCTATGCCCTCCTTTCTCTAAGCTTCCACAGTACTCAGCACTGACTTATTTTTTTGGTTCTTATCACATTGTGTAATCAGCATACCTCTTAGAAGCCAGCAACCAGGGCACCTCGTGCAGGCTGTGTGCTTTATAGGGTTCTATGGGCCCTCCTCTGACTACATCTTGCCCTAGGTCTGTGGGGACAACAGGGTGTGGCCACCTGGGTTTTTTTCTCTTACACTCCAGATCCTAGGACCCTGAAATTTTTTCCCCCTGACAGTTCTTTCTCTGCTGCCAGTGACTGCTTGGGCCTCTTGCTGAATGAATCTTCTAGTCTCAGGGGGTGACCAAATTCAACAGGGTAGCTGTTTGTTAGATGAGGTTAGAACTTGGACAAGCAGGCTGGTGTCCCTTTCAGTGTTTGACAGAGCTGGGAGTGCAAGGGGTGCTGTGAGGGTCTGAAGGAGACCCCTATCTGTACTCTTGCAAAAAACTAATGGTGTACTTGGCTTTGATCACTTGTGTTTTATATCTGGCTCCTCTTCAATTACTTTTAATTTTATATCTGTAAACTGAGTCTTGGTAAGACAAGAACTATTTTCTATTACTCTCTGAATCCCCAGTACTTTGGGCAATACCTGATGTGATCCCATAGTTGGGATTTAATAAATCATAGTTGAATGAATAAGTGAAGACAAATGATTTTGAATTTCTAGCAAAATTAATTATGATGACATTTCCTTCTTCTAATTGTGCCAATCCTGAAACATTGTATTTTGAAGAACTAATTATTAGGGGTAGTATTAGCTACTAATTTTATAAAGCACTTGTAAACTGGTACACACACACCATTTTATCCTCACACTAACTCTATGAGATGAGTACTATTCCCGACCCATCTTATAGGTAACAAAAGTCATGAAGAGTGAATTTAAGTAACTTCCAAAAATTTACTCAAATGGTAAGAGGTGAAACTGAGATTCAAACCCAGAAATTCTAGCACCAGAGTCTTAAGACAGTAAATTGGTCAATTTGTGGTAAAACTTTAAGAATTGCAAGGCACATCCATGTCCATTTGTCCCTGTAATTTCTGCCTTAATTTCCAGGGTATGAAGCTGGTCATCCATCTCGAAGCTGATAGTTACCAATATAAAATCTTAAGAGGAAATTTTTGGTTTTCCAAAAAGCAGCAAGTTGTAATTTCAGGACAAGTAACCTACAACTTAGACATACTAAAACTACTTGAGAAAATATGGATTTTGCTGTTTCTGCTGTTACTATTTTGTTTTATTTCTCTACATTCTATTTTATCTACAATAGAGAAGACCTTAGGAAAAATAAAATACTTGCCTTCTAGAGGAGGTGATGCCGGAGTGGGTCTGGAAGCTTTTTCTGTTGGTAATGGAGATGGTAAGGCTGGGCTTTGTCCTGTGCACACAATGTAGGAGTAGGCATTGAAAAAGAAAAGTATTAACAAATTTAATATCCATGACTAAAATAGCTAGATCTGTCCCCAACATGCATAATTCATAATCCAAAGTATAAATTCATATTATTATGCAATAAGAAAAGTGTTATTAGGTGAGACCTCTAAGTGGATACATACACAGGTTCCGTTATCTTCAGAGCCATTTCTGAATATATTACTTTTCATAGATGTATATACAATGTTAAATATATCTACTGGACTTCATTAGTGAAAAATCTACATGCAATCAAATAAAGCAATTTATTTTCAAAATGCACTTTAAATTATGGAAACTAAAATCACAGAAGCTGAGAGGAATCCTAATATAGAGAAAAACCACCATTTTTTTTTCATTTAACTAAAAATTCTCAAATGATATAATAGGGCAATAAAAGAAGGTTAAAATTCATGGGCCTTTTGATATTGAACAGGTACATTTTCTCCAGCCAAAATAAATGACCTGCAGTTAAGTAAATGATGGGCCAAAGGGAAAATATATTCAGTTTTATAGAGTCTTGAAAGGCTCCCTCAAATCTCGGGGCTTATTATGAACTGTATAAAAACCCACAATTGTTTCTGAGTGCTTCCTTATCCCAAGCGATTTCTTTAATTAACCAAAACCATCCAGGCCATGAACTGTAAACATTAACTAACATATGATCCCATATGAAATGCTTGCAAAATGTTTTATCATTAATTTTCATTCCACAAACTTCTGCTGTGTGTTTCTTTTAAATCCAGGAACTGAGGTGGGCTTTTGCACCTTTGAAAATCTCACTGACACCTAGATATTATCAAATGTCAGCAGACCTCCCTGCTTACCGGAAGTTTTCCTTTTTTAGAATTTGTCAAAATTAGTTTGCTCTGGTGAGTTGTGCAGTAGCAAGCAGAGCAACTGGAGTGGCGTACAGACCAGCCTCTGTGGGGGTAAGAAGGGCAACAGCCCAGGCCCTCGTGCCAAAGAGAGGCGAGTCTCCACTCATTAGCGGATTTCCTCATAGTTAGACCCGTCCAGGTGGGTTGTTGAGCATGTTCAAGTATGCATAAAAGCGCCTTGTTTCATAACATGCAGGCCATATACCTAGAAAAGTATCAACCCATATTATCATCCATTTTTTTTTCCTCCTGAGAGCAAAGATTTGATAGAAACATATTGCAAGATGCAAGTTCCTCTTTCAGTGTACAAAGAAAAGGTGAGGCTGGGCACTCTAAAAAAAGTTTGATCTCCATGATTTTTCCCTAGCTAACATTTATATACTGCTTACTCTATGCCTAGAATAATCCCAATCGGTTTTGATATATTAAGTTATTTAACCTTCACAAGATCCTTAGGATGTGGGTGTATTTTCACTTTACAGACTGAAAACTAAAGTGAACAGGTTTTCAGGCCATTCAGCAGCTAAGAAGTGGAGCTGAATTTCCATGGAGGCTCCAGATTTGAGGTGCTTAAAGCCTCCTTCAGACTGCCTAGGGCAGAGAAAAGGCTCATCTTTTATAAGGAGGTCCATGAGTGCAGGTGGGACAGACGCATGAAGCTCCCACCCTGAGTCTCCACCTTCTTTGTGAGTCAAAGGGATATATGCGTGTAAATATCCATTCCCAAGTCTTGCCTGAGAGCTGTTCTTGAAAAACTATTTCTAAGGTAGGTTGATATTTTGCAACTCTTAAATCTAGGGATAATCTAGATTTAGGAAGGAGTTAACTAAATGATTAAAGCTTAAAATACAAGCGGCCATGAATATAAATCAATTGTTTCCAAATACCGAGGCTTTCAAAAATATCTTCATAGGATGGTTCCTGTTCAATCTAAACCACTTTTTCCCTGTCATATACTTTCCCGAACAGTGATGATGTAAAATCACAATCCTTTATAGTCTTGATAAGCTTTTTAGAAATGTATTTCAAAAGGAAATTCTTTCCAGGGGAATTATTCATACTTTATAACTCTAAAATATTTTTAGATTTTCTTGGAAGAACTATAAAGTCATTATTTTATTTTAAAAACATTTTAGTGAGCTCTTCTTATGTGCCAATACCAAAAACATTAAACTCCAGCCATGCCTTCAAGAGGTTTCCAATATACTGACTAAAACAGACTTAGATCATTATAATAGATTGCTCTACTACAGTGTGATGATGGGAAATAATATATACAGAGGGGATGTTGCAGAAAGACCCCTGGAGGAGATCAACTGTAACCTGCATTTAAAGACCTGAAACGAGTTTGCTGGGTAAAGAAATAAGGAGAGGAAGTGTTTGCTTACAGAGAGAATCTGGTGAAAACAAGGCACGGATGCCAAAATATGGAGGACTCCTAAAACAAACAATCTGGTGCTTTCTGCAGCAGAAAGTATGATATCCAGTTTATAATAGAAATTCTCTATGGCTGTAATCAACTATATTATGCTCCCTACAATGGCTGACTGTATAGTTGTGAGGCAATGGACACAGCGGGGAAGTAGGATCAAAGAAAAAGAGAAAGAAAAACCCAGAAGTCTTCTTGCCTCCATAGTGACAGCTATAAGTCACCCTGGCAGGGGAATTATTAGCTCAGAACAAATTTCTTTTGTGGTAGGGAGCACCAAAACAAACCGGATACGTCATCCTTGAGCACGACGCATGACTTAAAGAAGAGTCTTTTATGTTCAAATAATGTCAGGGAATATTGTCGAAATCAGAGACCATCTTATATATGAATAAATGTATAATAAATTATGCTAATATAAAGCTATACTAATAATAGAACTTTATAGTAAAGAGCTGTTTAGTATAAAGACTATATGTTTAAAGTCAAATGGTGAGAGTTTGTATAAGTGAGAGTTTCAGCTTTATCACTTACAGTCTGGGTAAACTTGAAAATCTCATGGAGAATCCAAGCCTCAGTTTAGGGCTTTTATAAAATGAGGAGAGTTTTCCGTGCTGTTATGGGGATTAAGTGATGCAGCATCTCACACATAGTAAATACTCAAAATACTAACTTTTCAATAATGAATTTATAATTTATATCCCATCTAATTACACAAGAGGCCTTGAAACAGACTCTGAAGTACATAAACAAAGATATAACAACAGGTAAAATTAAACATGACTGAAATAGCAGAACTCATTTACAGGAAAGAAGCTTATAATTTTATTAGGCATATATTCCTTTGGAATTCCTGAGGACTGTTACTCTCCGAAAGAACGATTTAGGTTGCTGAAATTTACGTTGGAACTCTAAAGGTGCCCTTCATTTTATAAGCTATTACCTGAAAATCCCTCTGACATTCGAACATAGTGAATTGGCTTTATTTTTGTTTCTTGAGTGATTTGGGCTGGCTTATTTCCATAATACCTGAATGGCATGTTTGTAAGCTGCCAATATTTTATTGTTCTGAGTTTTTTCTCACACAAGTCAATTTGATTGTTTTTGGTTTAGTCAAATTCCACTGGAGATAGTAGGCAGTGTGCATTCCTTCTAATGATCTAAGTTATCAATGTTTTCTTTACACTGCTAGAAATGATGAATGGAATTACTCAGAATCTCAAGTCAAGTAGGAGGCTAGGAGCTGAATTCAGATAACATGAGGTAAAAAACAACTCACTATACTAAAATTTAATTCATCTGATTTCTTTATCAAAGGATATTCCCTGAAACATTTCTATACAACTAAAGCCTACCCCCTAAATCTTGAAACAAATGTCGAGGAGATATTTTTTCTCTAATGCCTGATAGATATTTAATTCCTTAGGCCACTATTGCATTCTCCTGGAGGTACTGAGTATATCCAGAAGATCATAAACTCTTTGGAAGGCCTGCCAACAATGAATGGTGATAGATTCTGGGATAGAGAAGGTGTCATTTTAGTAAGTGACCATTGAGTTAAAACTCACTTACATTTTTTAAAAATACAATGTATAAGATAATTACAGATTCCTATTTGTTCTTTCAGTTTCATAAAAATCAGTTGTGAATCTCTGACTAACAGTGAAGCGGGGAGATCTGAATTTAGTAAGAAAATGATGGTTAAGTTTGCTAAAGCAATAACATTAGTTGTATGCATTGCACAAGGTTCCTAGACTGAGTATTTTTATAACATGTGGAATAACATTTTTAAAATTTGGAATTGAACAAATAGTAAAATTAAATATGGTTTTATATCTTAGGCTGAGATATGTGATTGTGCTCGTGTCCTTTATTAAAAAAGGGACATTTTGATCTCCAAGTCTCCTTACTGAGTATCTTTCCCTTGCCATGTAGTTTTGGGAGGGGATCAGAAGGATTTGAGGTGTCAACCATTCCTCCCTTTCCTACCCCATCTATTAAAACAAAAATTTTAGACCCTTCATACAGTAATCCCAAGTTTATGAATTTGCCCATGAAATGAGGACCTCATCAGTAAGGAACCACCTGAAGAAGTTCAGGAGTTCATACGAGGTGGGTGGATCAAGGAGGTGTTTACTCCAATATAAGCATCTTTATACCTGCCACTCATGAATTGCTAAATCCTACACAGCTACTTTGCATCCCTTGTACATGGTCTTGTGGAGGGGGTACTCAGTAAACAGGCTTTATCACTTAACTTGGTCTCAGTTGTTTCAAGGATTTAGAGAACAATAATCTCTGCTCCAGCTGGCTTTTTGTGAGTGTTCATGGGCATCATAGTGCAAATGAAATCACTGGGGGAGCACAGAGAAGACAGAGAAAGGCCATGCTGTTAAGGAGCCTATGTTAGAGATGGAGGGAGATAGGCGATAAACAAGCAAGACAGATAAATTTCCAATCCCAGGAATGTAGGGACATCAAAATGGAGTGGTGAGGCTGACAATGCCTTGGAGAAAGAGATCATGCTAAATTGGACAGAAAAGGAAGAGTAGAGCCACTGTGAAACAGGATTTCACTAACCTATGAAGCTTTGTGCAGATTAGAAAAATGCATCCTTTCTGAGTGTGTGTGGTCCATCACAGCAAGGTTTGGCTAGGAAAACCTGCTTAGTGCAAAATTAAGAGGCAGTTGCAGCTCCAGTCCAGGGCATGCTGTCTTGGGGTGGGGGAATCAGAATGGAGGTCTATGTGTAAGGACACAAACTGCACAAATGCATAATATAGGAAGTGGCCCTGCCTCCAAGGAGAGCAAACTCCAGTTCTGACTTGAATACAATGGAGCAAACCTCAGGAAGATCTCTGATAAAAGGATTCTTGACATGGTAAAGCAAGACAAAAAGCCTAAGCTAGGGACCAGCCTGGCTTGCTTAAAGGTCATTGGTGATGGAGAACAGAGACAAGCTCATATCAGAGTCTTCTAGGCTGTTCCGGTGAGTTTGGATTTGTCCTAAGGGCAATGGTAAGCTTTTGTAGGGTTTTAGCACAGCATGTAGGTTTTTAAAACCTTGCTGGCTGCTGTGTGAACAAAACAATGCACAGAAAAGGATATGACAGGCAGTAAGAGATCAGGTGGAGACTATTGAAATAACGCAGGTGAAGAAGTGACGTGGACTTGGATTAGGTGGGCTGAGGTTCTTTCATTCATGCAACAAGTATTTTTTGAATGCCTGCTGAGTACCAGGCACTTTCCTTGGATATGGAGTTATAGCAGTGAACAATAGAGACAAAATCACCCATTTCGTGGGGCTGAGATTCTAATGGACAAAAAATAGCAAATAAGTAAGATGGAAATAAGTATCCTATCAAAAATATATCAAGAAAGAGTAATAAGGAATGCTATTCAGAGTAATGGGTGGTGTTTTTGAATATACGATCAATGAAAAACACAGAAGCTGTAGGTAAGTGGAAGGATTCAGAGTACATTTTGACATAAACCCAATAGGACTATTAAATGAATTTAATGTAGGAAGTGAGGGAAAGAAATCATTTCACTTGAGCTTCTGGGAACAAATAAGAACACCCAGATAAGGGTTCCATTTACCCAGCTAGGTGCTGTTTATGGACTAACTGCTTAGTCATTGTTGTCACTTGGATTATATAGTTTTCAATTTTGCCAGAGGTCTTGTGTAGAGGACACTGAAGTAGGAGCCGTAGTTACTTTATTGGGTTATTCCAACAATATATCTCATTGGTAATTAATTTTCAAGTTTTTTTTATGATTTTAGAAAAGTTTTAAGCAAATGGATTATTTAGTATAAATTGGCTACCCAACCCTACTATAAGGGTTTTAAAACACCAAAAGCTTCAACTTTTTAGATCAAAGAACCTCCTCCAGGCCAAAATGTTTCTACGGGAAAGATTTCTTTGCATCCTGATAGAAAGCTTCCCTAATATTTCCATGTGTTATATATTTGCATATTCACTTTGATGGAAAGCATGGAATAGTAGCCAAATGCATATTTCATACAGTCTTTTGATTAAAAATGATAAAGGTACAGTGTTTTTTTTTCTCTACCTCTCCAATTTATGAAGTAGAAATAATTTTTCATGGAACAGTCAACTAAAAAAAGGAAATAAGATTGATTCAAGATCATATCATTGTTCTCTTTATCCTTATACCTTGATTATGATAGAATACCTGATGTTTGGGATGTAACAAAAACAGAGGCACAGGATAATGATCATAGAATTTTGGGGTGTAGGAGACACCTTTGAAATCAACTATTCCAACACCCTGATTTTTTAGATGGAAAAAAAAATGGTCCCTGGAAGGATAAATAGCTTAACAAAATCATGCATTGAGAGCAGCTCCAATTTAAGATTAAGGTTTTTTTCCACACCATTTTATTTTTCTATTTATTTAATATCCATTCAGAAGGCCAAGATAAATGCCGATTATTTTATCCTTTATCATCAATGGATCATAACCCTTGAAAGATCTGTAAGTATTTACTTCATGCTATAAAGAGTTTTATAGTTTTCTTCAGTGGTTGTGCTTTGTTTAACCTTAATTACAGATGCTGAATTGACCTCAGGGGCCCATCAAAAAGGCTCACTACTTAAATCAATCTTTTTGTTACCTGACCTCATTTCCACAAGTCTAGATAGACTTTCAAGTAAGAGGCTTTCAAAATTTTCAGAATTATTGTTTCTTCACTTTTCTTAGTTTCTTCTAGTTATCCAAACCATATGTCTTTGAAACCCACAGCAAATCATATTTGCACACAAAGTCAACCAAGGGACAGAGAGTAAAGATGGAAGAAGGAGACAAATAGGTAAAACGAATTACATGTTTTTCTTTTAGTGCAAAGTCAAAGCTAGGAAGGAAAGAGATTAATGAGGCAAGTTAGATGGACTGCAGTCTCAATTAAAAGAAATAAAAATAAAATCTTAGAATGCACTCATACACTTAGAAATGCAAATATCCTACTTGCTATCTAATCACATATCTCTGGAATTGTAAATTCTCACTGATGAAACTTCCTAGAACGGGGCTTATTCTAGTGATTCCTCATAACTTGGCCATTTTATCACCTCCTTGATTCTCTTCCATACACGCCCCTCACAGCTCCACATGTTCCCAGAGCAGTCAAGTTTTTGGCTTTTCTTCCTCCCCATCCCTCCAACCCCCCCTTTTTTTTTTCTAATCTTCACTAGACTATGAGCAACTTAAGAACAGAATCTGGAACAGCAATATATACTTGGGAAAGGAAAATGAATATTTAAAGGAGAAAATGAATGATTAACTGAATGAGTGAATCAGTAAATGTTGCTAAATGCTACTCAGTCACACTGTTTCTAGAACGTTTGCATATGAACAGACTGAACTATAGTTTTTTTAGTTCTTGATTGAGTACAAAATACTTCCAAAAAAATAATGAAATTTTATTTATTTATTTATTTATTTATTCATTCATTTTAAAATCATTTATAGTTCCAGACCAAAGCATTTTCTTCTGTGAGAATCTTTACCTATTTATGAATGGAACAACAATCTTTCCATGAAAGTGAAACATTAATGGGTTTAACCATGGCTAGTGGGAAAGAAATGAGCTAAAGCCCAAAGATGAGGAGAAGTAGCTTCATTAGGTAGTTCAATCAAGATATAATACTTGCAGTATATTCTGAATACCTACAGGTCCTCTCAACTGAAAAGAAGACTATATAAATTATCCACTGAGGCATTTTTCAACCCAAATAATTCTGCACCTATAGATGTAACTTGAATGGTTTCAGTGCCAAACACTGAAATACAAAGAAGTTGAACAACTTGTTAAATTCACCCAAGTGACTTATAAATAGGACGCATGTATGCAGATTGTCGATGCTGATCTTTGCCAGCAGCATGTTGTCTTTGTGTTTTGCATTTATTTTAGAAATAGTATAAAGAGACAAGGAATGAACAAAATATATAACAACATTTAGAATAATAGTAAGTGCTAAACAATTTCAACTCATTACAGGAAATTATTATGTTGTTATATTATGCTTTAGAATTCTATAGTCAATGATATTATTTTATAATAATTAAAAAAACAGATCTTAAATGCAGTGCCCTGTATTATAATAAAATGATATTATTAATGAACATTTTAAATCTTGTTCCATTTGAAGACGACTTAAGGTACAAATAATGCATGTTTTTGACCATTGGTTATGTTAATTCAATATTCAACGTTATAATGAACTGAAGTTAGGTCTCTGAGATGTTGTTTTCCAATGTCAAAAATATCTAACATTCTTTACCAAAATGGGGATGCCTACTTTCTAAAGTGTTGAGTAGTTCGAGAAGCTATAGAATAAAAATGGCTCATCTTACTAAAATCAACTTTTTGCAGTATTATTTATAATAGCCAACATATGAAAACTGCCCAACTGTCCATCAACAAATGAATGAATAAAGAAAATGTGATATATGTATATACTGGAATTGGAATCTATTTATCTATCGATCTATCATCTATAGAAATAGAATGGAATATTATTCAGTCATAAAAAGAAAAAATTCTGCCATTTGCAGAAATACGGACCAACCTAGAGGGTATCATGTTAAGTGGAATAAGCCAGACAGAGAAAGACAAATACCATATGATCTCACGTGTAGAATCTAACATTATAGAATTTATAGATACAGAGAACAAATTGGTGATTGCCAGAGGTGGAGGAGGTGAAGGGTGGGTGAAATGAGTGAAGATAGCCTAAAGGTACAAGTTTCCAATAAAAGATAAATTAAGTCCCGGGAATGTAATGTACAGTATAGTGACTATAGTATTGCTTATAAATTGCTAAGAGATTAGATCTTAAGGGTTTTCATCATAAGAAAAAGAATTGTAACTATGTGAAAAAATTTATGTTAACTTATTGTGGTAATCATTTCACAATATATACATATAGCAAATCATCATTGTATACTTAAAATTAATATAATATGTCAATTATCTCAGTAAAACTGAAAAAAAATTGAAGGGATCTAAATAAACTATATGCTTTAGTTAATTTAAAAAAAAAGAAATCAACTCTTTTCCATGGCAGATATTTAAAATGTTGTATTTGTGTGTGAATTTTAACTACATAATTGAGTAGAACTAAAAATACAGTTTTCAAGATAAATCACAAAATCTCAATAAAATTTTGAGTTAAAATCAAATTGAGTTAAAACCTTGAGTTTCATTTATATCCCTAGGCATGCCCTTCCTCCCTCACACATTAGCATACTAACAAATAATGGGCTATTAGTCCTTTAATTTAATTGGCCATTGTTGTTAATACAAAAGAATCGGTTCTAATAAGGTTGTTGTTTACCAAACAGGTAATTATAACATAGCCTATATCTAAATATGAGTACCTTTAATGTGTCAGAGCTCTCAAGTCAAAATGTAAATAGTTCAGGCTTTATATTCAGTATTACTTTTGAGAGATCCAGCACACTTTAGAGATTCCCTCAAAGATGGAAAATCAAGTCACACCGAATTGTTGATCATTGGGAATATGAGTAACCAGAAAGGTGAGGCAATAAGAGAAAAGATGGCTCCCAAAACAAAATCATTACATTTACAGATCATATTAAAATAATTTACAAGTAGAATAACAAATTCACTTCTTAAGAGATAGGAGGCTTGACATTTTTGTCAACCATCTAAACATGAAGAACAAATAATGGCTCCTTCTCTCTCCTGTCTTTTCTGGTTGTTGGATTTTAGGATCTACCAAAGATGTTCCTGACAAAGAGTGGCTGGCACAGCGGATTGCTAAATCAATGCCTAAACTGCTCGAATCTGTTCTTTTCATTCGCAGTAACTTCAGGACCCACCAACAGCCTTAGAGATAAATTTATTCTATGCTCTCCTCCATCTCAATTTGCTGTCACTCTAACCATTAGGAATAAAATATACTTCAAAATCTAATCGAGGAGCTGTGTGATATTTTATAAGGCCTATGGTCAGTTTAAAAGTAAACCATATCCAAGATTCCTTCAGTAATTTTGGTGACAAGCCATTTGTGCTCTTGGGTAGGAAGTCATGGTCCCCTCTGCCTGGGGTTTCTATACCAGATTCCTTTCACTGACCAACCAACAAAGACATTTGAAAGTTATCAGCAGATCGCCTGCTTTCTTTGGTAGTTGTACTGACATTTAGGAGAGCATGTCAAATTTGCATTATATGAGAAATGGAGATTGTGAGTTTTTCTTAAATTATAACACTTAGAAAACAGAGTGAAGAAAAAAAAAGAAGACCTAAGAGGCAGTGAACCCCCCCCCTTTTTTAAATATATTTATAATTCTCCCTGTTGCTGGACACAATATCCAGCCATCCAAGCAAATTCTGAAATTTCCTCTTGGTTCAATTCCCTAATCTATGAAATAGGAAAATTGTAACCCAGCTCCTAGGTTTTGATAAGAACCCAATGAGATGATCCATGTCCAAACTTTAGCACAGCCCCTGGCCTGACATACCATTAGGATTTGATAAGTGGTAAATCTTTCCATTGTCTTCATCAACCTTGTCATCATCATCATCTCTGATCATTCTCAAAAATCCTTAAAGGGTAGGTAGCTGCGGGAAAGTATGTGTATGACTGAGCTTTCCTTTGGCTCTAGTTAAGCCATGTTAACCAAGGCTCTTTGTGACTTTCCTTTCTCCTTATCCTCAAAGCAGAGAGATATTTTTTTAAGCTATTGCATGGCATTTGAAAAAAACGGTGTTGCTTTTCTTTCATACAGGGATCTCATTCATATAAAATAAAATCAATTTGGCACTTTTCAACCACCCTGTTTAGCTATTTCCACACCACACAGGACTTGGCAAAGGGAAGGGATGTTGCAACTGTCCTATCCTTTGTCTCCACCTGTGGGAAAATTTCTTTCTTCTCTTTTTTTTTTTTTTTTTTGTTAATTGTCCCTGACACATGCAAATATTCCATGTTCACAAGCAATTCGAAGAGATATGAAAAGCCTGAGGACAAATCATAGAGCCAATTAAAAAGAGACCTTCTGGTTTTGGAATTTATCTCAGGAGGAGACAAAGGATTTATCGTTTTGTTTTAGCAGAGAATTCTCTACTGGGTGCTTTAGAAAAGATGATAAAATCCCACACTTTTTCAACTACAGGCATATAACATAAACTTAAGTATTTCAACACTTGCACTTGATAGATTAAGGATAAATGGTAACATGTTAATAATTACCATTTAATAGGCTTAACACCACAATTAAATTCACAAATATATTCTCCCTTGAATGACACATTTGGAAGTCATCCAACTTCTCTTCCTGTTTTAAATTGTGTATAATTGATACTATTTTGTCATTTAAAACAATATGCACTGCTTATCCACTGTCTGCCAGGAGGCTATTTATAATTATACAAAAAAATAATATTCTTCTGGGAGAAAGTCATCATTAATATAACCCCATCATGAATAATGGGAAATGGAAACCATTTATATCTTATGCAACTGTTTTTATAAAAGAGTATTAAATCATCAGGTTGTTTTTTACATGATGTTTCAATATGACAATATTGATCCTTTTTCTATATCTATTTTCTCTCATTTTCTGTAAGAGATTCTAATTGTTACAAACAAGTCTTAGCCACTAAACACACACTCATTACCTAAACACTGTGGATGGTTACAATAGAAAGTGATTTGTAGGTGACAGTTTTTCTTTCAGGAAAGTTCCATGTCAAATACGAAGCAGAAATATTGAATAAGATAGAGTAGTGGGGATTTAAGAGATGTAATATAAATAAGTTTGGATGACAAAGGATAGACACTAAAGTACAATGAGGTCTAATTTGAAAGGATGCACAGCGATGTAGATGCCATCCATATGATGAGATATTACTTTGTTTAATTTTTATCCTGTATTGATTTCTTACTTGGTATTGTTAATAAAGAGTACATGTAATTATATGACTATTCTACCCCTCTTAAAGTGAAAAACTTTACTACCTAAATAAATATAAGTAATAAACTCATTATAAACAATTAATAATAATAATCACAATGAGGCTGAAGGTAAGCATTGAACAAATACCAGGACTACACCTTTAGGAAACCTCTCCTAACCTCTGTGCCCCTCTCATCTTCAGACACTTATAGTGAGTATAATCTGCAGATATGATTTAGTACTTAATTAGTATCTTCTCCCATTTTTCTCCCCTAGCTTCTTTATACTGTTCTTTGCTTTCCTTATAATAATCTGACTAGATTGTTATCTCCTTCTGCTTTGAGACTCATGTTACGACCATTAGTATTGATTTAGTAACTATTTACTAAAACCACAGAATTAGTAACTATTTATTTAAAACCAGGGATGTAGTAAATATTGAGAGATTGATTAATAGAATGACTTTGAGCATATCAACTGGGATATTGATGAGTATATACATAGGCAAAATATATTATTTTCAAATGTGGTTTAGTTATTACTACTATGTGGTAAGAACAGTACTATTTTGTCTTAACATAGACTATTTTAGAAAACCCAAACATAAAATATACTAGAGACTAGAAGGGCTGTCATAGAACTGATCTGAAAATGCTGAGCAACTGTTGAACATCAAAATATTGAAACTGGTAACATTAATGTGAATATTGCAAAATTCATCATTGTTTTCATCTTGCACAAACATCTTGGTACAGAAAAAAAGCTATGGATGAGGAATATTTGTTCATCATCTAGGTCCCTCTGAAAGCAGTTATATCAAACTTTGTAGTTCACAATTAGTTATATCAAAATAAGTATGGGGCATACTTATTATTTCCATGTTTAAATTAAGGCCGGCTTTAGAAAAGTGTTAAGAACTACATATTTGGGGAGCCTGGGTGGCTCAGTCGGTTAAGCAGCTGCCTTCGGCTCAGGTCATGATCCCAGGGTCCTGGGATCGAGTCCCGCATCAGGCTCCCTACTCAAGCGGGAAGCCTGCTTCTCCCTCTCCCACTCCCCCCTACGTTTGTTCCCTCTCTCGCTGTCTCTCTCTCTGTCAAATAAATAAATAAAATCTTTAAAAAACATGAACTACATATTCATTTGAATGGTAAGAAAGTCACATATTCTCCATTCTTTGTCTACTGGGCCACCCAAGTGAACCTTAGAGAGCAGGAGGGGAATATATTCACATAATTACTGAAATGTTTTTTTAATCTGCACTCTTGCCTATGAACTGACAGATAAGATTATTACAAGACATGACACATTAATAAATAACACCTAATTAGTTTGATAATTCTTTGATTAAGCCTTAATTTTCCTTGCTTTTCATGCAGCAATTCAAATGACTCTGTATTATTTGTTCCTTTTTCAGACTATTTTAGAACATGCTTTGAATAGTCTCAGTAGGTTACCTGAGGAGGGATTTATTTTTGTCTGACAGCCAAGCCCATGCCGTTAACAATGACAAGGCTAGACCAAAATGATACTTGAATCAAAGTTCCCTCACAGCAAAGATACTCCTCTAAAATCTAGCCCTGCATTCAAAAGAGTAGGAAAAATGTGAGACATGAGAATGTGAGAAAAACGAAACAGGCCTTCATTTTCTTCTCTTTAAATGGACACAGAGGTGAAGTCCTATAACTTGGTATTAGGAGGACAGCCGTCTTTTTATTTACTAGCTTTCTCCCAAAGCCTCCAGCCCCTTTATGCCAATGAAGCGGCCTGAGACAGAGCACAGCAGCATTAAAGGCATCACAGCCACTCAGAAGTGCTTGGATCTATTTCTGGGCACATACCAGCTATTTATAGTTCTGAGAATGTTTCGTGGATTGATTGTGACAAATATGAAAATCTAATACATTTATCTTGAACGGCTTCCACTGACTTCAGATAAACAGAGGCAACCCTCATGGGGCTATGCCACGTCCAGGAACTACGCACGTCTGTAATTAAGTGTAGGATTTCTCCCCTTTTCTTCTACCACTTCGTTCTAATTCTTTATGCTGCCTACAGTTTACAGATGCATGCTGCAAACCAGTCTTTGTTAATTCTGAGCCTCTCTCTCTAGAGAGACTACCAATAACTCTTTTAAGAATCTTTACAAGGGGCCTATTTGCAATGCTTAGAAACCTGTCATCTTTTTAAATAACAGATTATTTCTAGGAATGAATAAAGAGGGCTGCTCTGGGATGATCATCAATAATTTTTTTTCATTGAGATAAATGTTAGGCATCATGAATTCAATTCAATAAACATATCATGGAGCTGGCAAAGTATGAGACAGTAGGGATTTAAAAGCAAACGTTTCTTAAAGGTATATATAAGGCAGAAAAGAAAGACTTGCTAAGGAGAGAATGATAATGATATATGATCATTAAATCAGAAAGATACCAGGAGTGGTGAGTAAAAAATCACAATTTAGCTGTATTTGGACACAAGCACCACCCCCACCACCACTATACACTTAAATAGTGCTTCTTATGCTTGTCATAGTCAGGTAGTCTTTTCAATGTTTGTGTCAATGCATGAATTAATCTGCAAGTTAACCCTAAAAAGTAATGTCTATTTTCCCACGTTGAAGAAGTAAGCACCATGCATATTTGTTCAGCGCTGTAGCTATAGAATCTAGCATAGTCCCTAGAACTTATCTAAAATACACTTAAATCAAACTCATTCTATGCATATAATGCAAGATTTTTCATACAATCCTCACCATAACACTGCAAAGTATGTATTATTGCCTACATGATGTAGATAGTAGAACTAAGGCCAAAAGACATCAGATGGCTAAAATGGGCAAAATCGGTGCTGTATGTTATGTGTTGATGTGGATCTGAAAAAATGTTTTCCTCTCCTTAACAAAATTCTGCTTGTAACTACTCATAGATATGTGCTCAATGACTAACGAAGAGCCGACACTCAGAGAGCCATGGACCCTTAAGTGCACTTTGACCATCTGCTAATGTATTCTGTCACAATCTTATCAGCCTCATTTGACAGAGGAGGAAATGAAGGCCTAAAGAGATTGATTAATTTGACGAAGTCATATTTCAAGCAAGTGGCAGGGCCTAGAATTGAAGTCATGCAGTCTGGCTCTGGAGTCTCTGTGCCTAGCCACCTGATTTCACTGCCTGAAATGTCCATGCGTTGGATGGCTGGATGGCTACCTCTGAAGAATCAAAATAAAATAATGCAAAACAACAAGAATCAGCCAAAGAAGGAAGAAAATTATTGCTCCTTTCTAGGTTATGAACAGGTTAGTTCTAGCACTTTTCTTATGCTACTGTGTTTTTAATAAATAGTCACACATACTTCACTCTTCACATTTATATCTAAACCTCATTTAAGTTTCTACCACGTGTGTGAATTTTGTCAAAATGGTTTATAACCTTTTGAGTTGCAACATTAATTTCTTAAGTTACTTATACACAGTTTCCATCACCACCTATAGGAACAATGACTTAGTAAATTTAAATACTTTCTTCCTTTAAAACCATGTTTTAGGTTCATCAGCTTTAGCAATTGTTCATAAACTTTATCCCATTTCCAATCTCTTAAGCAGATGCTGCCTGATCACACTCTCTGAAATGCTGGTTTCATGTCATTGTTCTACTTAAAATTTTTCAGACTCTCTTCCACGCCAAGTTTCAGCTTTGCCTGATTGACCGAGCATCTGTAATGTCACCACAAACTTATCACTTCTTGCTGATGTTTTCTCATCTTCATTTATCTTGTTGTCAGTCTGATATCCTCATTGTCATACAAACACATCAATTTCACATGCACTGCCATGTCACATCCCTGTTTGTTTTCTCTTCCATTCATATCAAATATTATCCATTTTTCAAGTTCTAGATATCTGTTTTCTTCTCTGACATCAGGAATCACGGATGTCTCTCTGAAACTTGTAACATTTAGTGCTGGTATTATGCAATCTAACTCCCAACTTTAGCCGTTTTCTATCATTTATTAGTTCCTTTTTCTCTTTCAAATACTCATCCACTCCACATTGAAGTTAGAGATCATCCTTTAGTGTTCTTACATCCCCTACTGTGCTTGGTCTGGGACTGCTGAGCATGCAGAAGGTATTCAGTTATTTGTACACTGACTTACTTCATTCACTCTTTTAGCAACCTCATTTCCACCATTGACCTCTCCCTGAAACTGCACACTTGGTTATCTAACTGCAGATAACTTCAGAAGTTGCTGTGAGAATTTAATGAGTAAAGTGTATGAGAGTACCTGGTATGAGCCTTGGTATAAGTGTATGAGAGTACCTGGTATGAGCCTTGGTATTTAGCAGGTGCTTAACAAATGATGTTTGGATGGGAATCTTCACATATTCCCCTTTTGCAACTGAATACTATCTGTGGCTTTAAGTATAGAAAATGGGTTCCAAATCTCTTTTCCCACCCCGCCCACTCCCCGTGAATTTTGACCCACTTTCTTCCTTTACTTCCTATTTAGGGTTTTTTGTTTGCTTGTTTTTTTTGGTTTTTCAGGCCAATAACCTCTGAAAAATCTTACTTTCCTCTCCTTTGGTATTCGTGATAATAAATCCCATGATTCTACCTCTGTGATATCTCTAAAATCATCTTAATTCCCTTAATCACATCTACCAAGATCAATCTTCACTTCTTCTCCTTGCACACATTCTAACTGGTCTTTCCAATTCTATTCCCTCCAAACCTTTTTGCACAAATGTTTACAATTCTGTTTCTCTTTCTAGGTTCCCTGACTGTCAACCAAAGTGAACCACTTGCAGTTCCCCATCTATGCCTAAAAAATCAGGGAGCTTTGGGCTTTAGAATTAGCCAGGCTGGGTTTGAATCCCCTGTCTGGATTGTGTTTGACTTGGACAAAAGCCTTAAATTCTCTCTACCTCAATTCTCTGTTCTGCAAAACAAGTATGATGATATAGTCCTCCCAAGGTTTTATAAAGATTAAATAAGATTATTTTAAGAAACTAATGGAGAATAAATACTCAACAGCTGGTAGTCAGTCACAAAAGAACATTTCAAGATAGTGTGATTCTGTGCCTGAAGTGTTATCCCTTCAGTCTTTATATCTTTATCCTTAAATTCATATAGACAGAGTCTACCAATGTCTCAAGACCCATTTCAACTTTTTTCTTCCATAAGATCTTCTCTGATTTTTCACATTAGAAGCACTATCTTTTTTGCAGTAAATTTGCATAGTAAAAGAGAAAGCAAAAACATGTGCATATACTTTATTTCATCATCTTAAAAGCCTTAAGAAATACATTTTAATAAAAAACTGAGACTCAGGGGCGGAGCAAGATGGCAGAGGAGTAGGAGACCTGGATTTCGTCTCCTCTCAGGAATTCAGCTGGATAGGGATCAAAACCATTCTGAACACCTACAAACTCAACAGGAGATCGAAGAAAAGAAGAGCAACAACTCTCTCATCAGAAAATCGACCACTTTCTGGAAGGTAGGACGTGCGGAGAAGTGAATCCAAGGCGATATTCGGGAGGATAGACGGCGGGGGAGGGGCCTCCGTCGGCCGCTTCTGGCAAGTGATAGAGCCGCGGGGCACAAAATCGGAACTTTTAAAAGTCTGCTCCGCCGAGGGACGTCACTCTGGTGGCTAAGCGGGGGGTGGAACCCTCCGGGACAGTGGGGTCTCAGGACCCTCGGGGTCACAGAAAGACCGGGGGTGCCTGAGTGTGGCAGAGCTCCCAGGGATCGGAGCAGGGAAGCCGGCTGCAGAGGCGGAGCCCAGGCGCGGGCTCTCAGCTCGGGGTTGCCATAAACCGTGATCCGCGCACAGTCGGGCCCCTGCTCCTCCAGCAGGGACCCAACAAGCAGCAGATCCGGGGAGACTCACCTTCCTCCCCCGGGAGGAGCCGCGCGGGAAAACACCGCAGGGATCTGCTGGGTTTGGAGACTCCACACGGGGTCGGGTGCCAGAGATAGAAACGCGCGGTCACAGGCTGGGTGAGCATAGAGTGCGGCCAGAGACCGGGGAGACGGGAGTGACTGACGGCTTTTCTCTGGGGGCTCACTGAGGAGCGGGGCCCCGAGTTCTCGACTCCTCCGGGGCGGAGACTGGGAGGCCGCCATTTTCACTCTCCGCCTCCAAAGCTGTACGGAAAGCTCGCAGGGAACAAAAGCCCCGGAGAGCAAACCCGAGCAGATTACTTAGCCAGGAGGGGGCAAGGGCGGGGCAATTCCACCTCCGGCAAAGACATTTGGAAACCACGGCAACAGGCCCCTCCCCAGAAGATCAGCCAGCCAAGACCAAGTTTACCGATCAATGAGAACGGCAGAACTCCAGCGCTAGGGGACTACTGCACATAGAATTCAAGGCTTTTTTACCATGATTCTTTAGTCTTTTAAAGTTAATTTTTTTTAACTGTTTTTTTGTCTTTTTATTTCTTTTTGAATTTTTCTTTTTCCCTTTTTCAACCAACATCTTATCAATCCCTGTTTTAAAAAAAACATTTTTATTTTTCATTTTTAGAGTCATATTCTATCCCTTCATAGTAGTTACCCGTATTTTTAGCTTATATATATAAGTTGTTCTCTCTTTAAAATTTTGAGATAGTTTCTTCTAACAGATTAAAATATACCCTAAATCTCTAGTATATGGTGTTTTCTATTCCCCTGCCTGATCACATCCTCTCCTTTTTTTTTTCTCTCTCTTTTTCTTTTTTCTTTTTTTAAATCCTCTTCTTTCTTTTTTCAAACAACTTCTTATCAATTCCTTTTATAAAATTTTTTATAATTTCCATTTTTACAGTCATATTCCATCCCTTCATCATATCAACCCTTATTTTTGTACATATATAAGTTTTTCTTTCTTTAAAATTTTGGGAGGCACTTTCTTCTAAAAGACCAAAATACACCCCAAATCTAGTGTGTGGCACTGATCTATATACCATATAGATCATATTTGATCACATTCTGGTTTTTCTTTTGTTGTTGTTGTTTTGTTTTGTTTGTTTTTGTTTTTATCTTTATCTTTTTCTTTTTCTTTTTTTTCTTTTTCTTTTTTCTCTCTTTCCCTTTCTTATCCCACTGCTTCAGGTCTTTTCTGATTTGTTTAAAGAATATTTTCTGGGGACGTGGTTACTCTGCTAGCATTTTGTTCTCTCATTAATCTATTCTCCTCTGCACAAAATGACGAGACGGAAAAAATCACCTCAGCAAAAAGAACAAGAGGTAGTACCGACTGCCAGGGACCTACTCAATACGGACATTAGTACGATGTCAGATCTAGAGTTCAGAATCATCACTTTAAAGATACTAGCTGGGCTTGAAAAAAATATGGAAGTTATTAGAGAAACCCTTTCTGGAGAAGTAAAAGAGCTAAAATCCAACCAAGTAGAAATCAAAAAGGCTATTAATGAGGTGCAATCAAAAATGGGGGTGCTAACTGCTAGAATAAATGAGGCAGAAGAGAGAATCAGTAATATAGAAGATGAAATGATGGAAAATAAAGAAGCTGAGAAAAAGAGAGATAAACAACTACTGGATCACGAGGGCAGAATTCGAGAGATAAGCGATACCATAAGACGAAACAACATTAGAATAATTGGGATCCCAGAAGAAGAAGAAAGAGAGAGAGGGCCAGAAGGTATAATGGAGCAAATTATAGCAGAGAACTTCCCTAATTTGGGGAAAGAAACAGGCATGAAAATCCAGGAAGCACAGAGAACCCCTCTCAAAATCAATAAAAATAGGTCAACTCCCCAACATCTAATAGTAAAACTTACGAGTCTCATAGACAAAGAGAAAATCCTGAAAGCAGCTCGGGAGAAGAGATATGTAACCTACAATGGTAGAAACATTAGATTGGCAACAGACCCATCCACAGAGACCTGGCAGGCCAGAAAGGACTGGCAGGATATATTCAGAGCACTAAATGAGAAAAATATGCAGCCAAGAATACTATATCCAGCTAGGCTGTTATTAAAAATAGAAGGAGAGATAAAAAGCTTCCAGGACAAACAAAAACTAAAGGAATTTGCAAACACAAAACCAGCCCTACAGGAAATCTTGAAAGGGGTCCTCTAAGCAAAGAGAGAGCCTAAAAGCAACACAGACCAGAAAGGAACACAGACAATATACGGTAACAGTCACCTTACAGGCAATACAATGGCACTAAATTCCTATCTTTCAATAGTTACCCTGAATGTAAATGGGCTAAATGCCCCAATCAAAAGACACAGGCTAACAGACTGGATTAAAAAACAAGACCCATTGATATGCTGTCTGCAAGAGACTCATTTTAGAACCAAAGACACCCCCAGATTGAAAGTGAGGGGGTGGAAAACCATTTACCATGCTAATGGACACCAAAAGAAAGCTGGGGTGGCAATCCTTATATCAGACAAATTAGATTTTAAACCAAAGACTATAATAAGAGATGAGGAAGGACACTATATCATACTTAAAGGATCTATCCAACAAGAAGATTTAACAATTGTAAATATCTATGCCCCTAACATGGGAGCAGCCAGTTATATAAGCCAATTAATAACAAAAGCAAAGAAACACATCGACAACAATACAATAATAGTGGGGGACTTTAACACCCCCCTCACTGAAATGGACAGATCGTCTAAGCAAAAGATCAACAAGGAAATAAAGACTTTAAATGACACACTGGACCAAATGGACTTCACAGACATATTCAGAACATTCCACCCCAAAGCAACGGAATACACATTCTTCTCTAGTGCCCATGGAACATTCTCCAGAATAGATCACATCCTAGGTCATAAATCAGGTCTCAACCGGTACCAAAAGATTGGGATCATTCCCTGCCTATTTTCAGATCACAATGCTTTGAAACTAGAACTCAATCACAAGAGGAAAGTCGGAAAGAACTCAAATACATGGAGGCTAAAGAGCATCCTACTGAAGAATGAATGGGTCAACCAGGAAATTAAAGAAGAATTAAAAAAATACATGGAAACCAATGAAAATGAAAACACAACTATCCAAAATCTTTGGGATGCAGCAAAGGCAGTCCTAAGAGGAAAGTATATAGCAATACAAGCCTTTCTCAAGAAACAAGAAAGGTCTCAAGTACACAACCTAACCCTACACCTAAAGGAGCTGGAGAAAGAACAGCAAATAAAGCCTAAACCCAGCAGGAGAAGAGAAATAATAAAGATCAGAGCAGAAATCAATGAAATAGAAACTAAAAGAACAGCAGAACAGATCAACGAAACTAGGAGCTGGTTCTTTGAAAGAATTAACAAGATTGATAAACCCCTGGCCAGACTTATCAAAAAGAGAAGAGAAATGACCCAAATCCACAAAATCATGAATGAAAGAGGAGAGATCACAACCAACACCAAAGAAATACAGTTATAAGAACATATTATGAGCAACTCTATGCCAGCAAATTAGATAACCTGGAAGAGATGGAGGCATTCCTAGAGATGTATCAACTACCAAAACTGAACCAGGATGAAATAGAAAACCTGAACAGACCTATAACCACTAAGGAAATTGAAGCAGTCATCAAAAATCTCCCAAAAAACAAAAGCCCAGGGCCAGATGGCTTCCCAGGGGAATTCTACCAAACATTTCAAGAAGAATTAATACCTATTCTTCTGAAACTGTTCCAAAAAATAGAAACGGAAGGAAAACTTCCAAACTCATTTTATGAGGCCAGCATTACCTTGATCCCAAAACCAGACAAAGACCCCATCAAAAAGGAGAATTACAGACCAATATCCTTGATGAACATGGATGCAAAAATTCTCACCAAAATACTAGCCAATAGGATCCAACAGTACATTAAAAGGATTATTCACCATGACCAAGTGGGATTTATCCCTGGGCTGCAAGGTTGGTTCAACATCCGCAAATCAATCAATGTGATACAATACATTAACAAAAGAAAGAACAAGAATCATATGATCCTCTCAATAGATG
>NW_023270807.1:76901177-76901321 GCF_011800145.1 Mirounga leonina
TCTCAATGGGGAAAAACTGAGAGCTTTCCGCCTAAGGTCAGGAACGCGGCAGGGATGTCCACTATCACCACTGCTATTCAACATAGTATTGGAAGTCCTAGCCACAGCAATCAGACAACAAAAAGAAATCAAAGGCATCCAAAT